>NW_019945932.1:37427-45650 GCF_002910315.2 Salvelinus sp. IW2-2015 | reverse complement strand
CTGGACGTGATTTCTGTACGTGTTATTTTTCTGTACAGTAGGGCGGTTTCTGGATGTGTGTTTTCTGGATGTCGGCTAAAGTCTTTCGCGACACACGTATTGCCGTTTTACTCTGGATTGTTCGTTTTTACTGGACGTAGTTTTGGACCGCCTGGTCTGGTGGACGTAGTAATTATAGTTTCTGGACCTGTTTTCTGACGTACGTTTCTTACGTAGTCTGGACTAATTAGTTTCTGATGTGATGTCTGGAGCGTTATTCTGACGTTGGTGCTGACGTAGTGGTCTGCGACGTAATTAAGTTTGCTGGACGTAGTGGCTGGGATTTAGCGAATATTTTCTGGACAGTGGTTGCTGGACGTATGTTCTGCGACGTTAGTGCTGGACGTCGGTTTCTGCGACGTGTGTCTGGCGTGGTTTCTGGACGTAGTTTCTGGACGTGGTTTCTGGACGTGAGTTCTGTGACTGGTTTCTGGTGTTTTCTGTACATGTTCTGGCGTGTTTCTGGATGTGGTTTCCGGCGTAGTTTCTGGACTGTGTCTGGACGTAGTTTCTGGACGTAGCGTTTCTGGATGCGTATGATATGGTTTGACTGGACGTGGGTTTCTGGACGTAGTTTCTCTCGGACGTGTTTCGAGGTTTCTTGGACGTGGTTTTGGGGTTCTGGACCGTACGTTCTGACGTAGTTTTGGACGGTTGGACGGTTTCTGGGACGCTGGTTTCTCGGGTTGGCTAGTTTCTGGACGTGGTTTCTGGACGTTGGCCGGTTTACTGGATGTGCGTGGTTTCTGGACAGTGGTGACGTGGTTCTGACCGTGTCTTGGACTGGTACAGTTTCGCTTGTTTCTGGACTGGTTTCTGACCCTGCGTGTTTTCCTGTGACTGTAGTTTGTTGGACCGAATCTGCCGTCTGTAGCTTTGACTGGTTTCTGGACGTGGTTTTCTGGATGTGAGTTCTGACATGGTAAGTGGTTTCTGGACGTGGTTTCTGGACTGGTTTTGGACTTGGTTTTCTGACTGAGTTCGGGTGACCTGGTTTCTGGACCTGGTTTCTGATTGGTGACGTGGTTTTCTGAGCGTGGTTTCTGACGTGGTTTTTGGAACGTAGTTTCTGGACGTATGGCTTTCTGCGACGTGCTCGGTTTTCTGGACGTCGTTCGGACTGGTTTTTGGACGTGGTTTCTGGACGTGGTTTCTGGACCTGGTTTCTGGACGTGGTTTTGGACGTGGTTTCTGGACGTGGTTTCTGGACGTGRTTTTGGACGTGGTTTCTAGACGTGGTTTCTGGACCTGGTTTTTGGACGTGGATTAACTCCGACATTGCTAATTTTAACACGTTAAACAGGATGAATAAGGAGACAGAGCTCCTCTGTTTTTTCACTGGGCTTCTTCCAACGCTCACTGGCCAACATGTGAACAAGAGAGGGAAGAGGGGGATACCTAGTCAGTTGTCCAACTGAAATGTATTCAACTGAAATGTGTCTTGCACATTTAACCCAACCCCTCTGAATCAGAGAGGTGCTGGGGGGCTGACATAATCGACGTCCATGTCCATGGCACCCGGAGAACACTGGGTTAACGGCCTTGCTCAGGAGCAGAACGGCAGACATTGTCAGCTCAGGGATTCGATCCGGCAACCTTTCAGTTACTGGCCCAACGCTCTAACCACCAGACTACCTGCCGTCCCCCGAGGTGTGGGTCTGCAGCAGCAGCAGCAGCAACACTGAATGGATGGTTCAGAAATAATACGTTATTATTGTTAACAGAACTTAATTTTACTCCGGTAGGCTAAGTTATCTTTTTACAGAATGTCTTTCCAGAATTTCCAGAATGTCTTTTACAGAATGTCTTTACAGAATGTCTTTTACAGAATGTCTTTACAGAATGTCTTTACAGAATGTCTTTACAGAATGTCTTTTACAGAATGTCTTTACAGAATGTCTTTACAGAATGTCTTTTACAGAATGTCTTTACAGAATGTCTTCCCAGAATGTCTTTACAGAATGTCTTCCCAGAATGTCTTTACAGAATGTCTTTTACAGAATGTCTTTTACAGAATGTCTTTACAGATTGTCTTTACAGAATGTCTAGCAATTCCATATGTGGAAAAATTGCTCTTGATTTTTTTACAATTTCACATGTGAACATGAGACTTTCACACGAGGAAGTTGTTTACTTGTAAAACTCTAAATTTCACATGTGAACGTGAGATTTTCACATGAGGACGTTTTTTACTTGTAAAACTGTAAATTTCACATGTAAGGTAAAAACATGTACATGTGAAAAGGTGGTGTTAACATGTGAACTCTAAACGTAACGCTTTTGAAGATATGGTGTCACGTGACTAGACCTAGTGGTTAGAGCGTTGGACTAGTAACCTGAAAGGTTGCAAGTTCAAATCCCCGAGCTAACCAATGTAAGAGAATCTGTGTCTCTGCCCTCTGAACAAGCAGGTTAACCCGGCACTGTTACCGTCTGAACAAGGCAGTTAACCCACTGTTACCCTGAACAAGGCAGTTAACCCACTGTTCCCCTGAACAAGCAGTTAAACCCGCTGTCCGCCTGGAACAAGGCAGTTAACCCACTGTTCCCTGAACAAGGCAGTTAACCCACTGTTCCCTGACAAGGCAGTTAACCACTGTTCCCTGAACAAGGCAGTTAACCCACTGTTCTCCCTGAACAAGGCAGTTAACCCACTGTTCCCGAACAAGCAGTTAACCCACTTTTCCCCTGAACAAGGCAGTAACCCACTGTTCCCCTGAACAAGGCAGTTAACCACTGTCCCCTGAACAAGGCTAGTAACCCACTGTTCCCCCTGAACAAGGGCAGTTACCCACTGTTCCCCTGAACAAGGCAGTTAACCCCACTGTTCCCCTGAACAAGCAGTTAACCCACTGTTCCCCTGAACAAGGCAGTTAACCCCACTGTTCCCCTGAACAAGGCAGTTAACCATGTTCCCCTGAACAAGGCAGTTAACCCACTGCCCCTGAAACAAGGCAGTTAACCCACTGTTCCCCTGAACAAGGCAGTTAACCCCACTGTTCCCTGCGAACAAGGCAGTTAACCCACTGTTCCCCTGAACAAGGCAGTTAACCCGACTGTTCCCCTGAACAAGGCAGTTTAACCCACTGTTCCCCTGGAACAAGCAGTTAACCCACTGTTCCCTGAAAAGGCAGTTAACCTCTTTTCCCCTGAACAAAGGCAGTTAACCCACTGTTCCTAGCCGTCATTAAAAATAAGAGTTGTTCTTAACTGACTTGCCTAGTAATTTTAAAAAATCATTGTGTACTTTGACAAACCTCCCTGTTTTATATTTTAATAATATATTATTTGTACTGTAATTCACAGATAAAGTTATAACATCAATTATATCAATAGTATTTATTCATTAGTATACATCCCTCCTCGTATTACTGTACCATTCAGCCTGTTCATCACATCCAGTGTGTGTGTCTGAAACAATCAGTATAGTTTTAACACAGCTGAATACTGCCCCCATGTGGCTGTATGGAGTATTACATTAGTGTCAGGTGTTACACAGTCTACGAGGTGGGTTTATCAAACATTATCACATGAGTCTATGTGGGTTTATCAAACATTATCACATGAGTCTATGAGGTGTGTTATAACATTATAATAATCATTGGTATATATATATTTTTTTTAATGTATTTTACCTTTATTTAACTTGGCAAGTCAGTTAAGAACAAATTCTTATTTTCATTGACGGCCTAGGAACAGTGGGTTAACTGCCTTATTCAGGGGGCAGAACGACAGATTTGTACCTTGTCAGCACGGGGATTTGAACTTGCAACCTTTCGGTTATGAGGTGTGTTTTAACATTATAATAATCATTGGTCTATGAGGGGGGTTATAACATTATAATAATCATTGGTCTATGAGGGGGGTGTTCATTATAATATGCGTGGGGGGTTATAACTTATAATAATCATGGTCTATGTAGGGGTTATAACATGTATTTAATCATGGTCAGTCTATGAGGGGGTTTATACATTATAATAATCATCGGTCTATGAGGTGTGTAATAACATTATAATTAATCATCGGTCTAATGAGGGGCGGTTAATAACATCTGTATAATAATCATGTCTGCGAGGGGTGTATAACATTATAATAAATCTTCGGTCTATGAGGGGGGTTATAAGCGATTATATATATTGGTTCGTGTGAGGTTAACATTATTATAATCATTTGGTCTGAGAGGGGGGGTTTATAACATTATAATAATCATTGGTCTATGAGGGGGGTTATACCATTATAATAATCATTGGTCTATGAGGGCGTGTTATAACATTATATAATCATTGGTCTATGAGGGGGGTTTATAACATTATAATAAAATCATGGGTTATGGAGGGGGGTTATTAAATTTATAATAATTGGTCTATGAGTGGGTTTATAACATTATATAATAATCATTGGTCATGTGAGGGGGGTTATAACATTTTAATCAATCATCGGTCTATGAGGGGTTAAACATTATAATAATCATTGGTCTATGAGGGGGTTATAACATATATAATCATTGGTCTGTGAGGGGGTTATATACCATTATAATAATCATTGGTCTATGAGGGGGTTATAACATTATAATAATCATTGGTCTGTAGGGGGTTATACCATTATAATAATCATTGGTCTATGAGGGGTGTGTTACATTAATAATAATCATTGGTCTATGAGGGGGTTATACATTATATAATCATTCGGTCTATGAGGGGGGGTTATAACATTATAATAATCATTGGTCTTGAGGGGGTTATAACATCTTATAATAATCATGCGTCTGTGTAGGGGGTATATACATTTATAATAATCATCGGTCTATGAGGGGGTCTTATAACATTATAATAATCATTGGCTATTGCGAGGTGGGGTTATACATTATATGGATTGACAATAACTAAAGCAGATTCAATTTATTTGGCTGTTTGCATGCGATTTCAGTTTCCGTTTGAGTTGTGTGTCGCGTATCAGCGATAATGTTTGAATCGATGTCACTTTCAACCCGCAACTGGAACTGAAGTTGTGTGAACGTTCGTGGTCTGACCTCAGCCTCGCACACGGCGAAGAAAACTGGCACGTAGCGTAGATACCAACATCCCCCGGATTGACTGGTCTAGGAGTCCTGATCAATTCCAGGAAGTGATGTCCTGTGGTAGTACATGGGAGTGCAATAGAGTACACCAAATATTTCATTTATCAGATACATTTCTGTTGTTAATAAAATTCTCCCAGCTATTATACCTTATAGACTGGCACCATTTGTAGATATCCACCCAAACACACAACTATCTTTCTGTCAAGACATGTTCTTTCTCTGGATTTCCTCAACACCTACATGGTACAAAGACAGCCAAGCCGTGCCCTACCTGCAACCCTACAGTCGGGTCATGTCTCAGAGAGCTAGAAGGCTCCTCGGGTTAAATATAAAACGTCTGTTATATTTACAAGAGAGGAAAAAGGGAGGATCGTTTTTAACGATCACCTGCCTGTCTTTGTCAAGTCGGAACAGTCCAGACTGAAAAGCCACTCCTAGACATGTCTAAATGAGGTCTGTGTCCCCCCCCCCGGTGGGGCCCGAATCAAATAGAAACACAACATGAGTCCAAAACAAGTTTAAAAGACGATCCTCGCGGCCTTTATCCACCAACAGCGACGGTATAGAACAACCTTCACAAAGGCCGACATGTCCCGGTGGACCGACACTCAATAAACATTTGGATACTTAGGAAGGTGGGAAAGCAGTAAGCCGTTTAGCACCCTGCCACAGGCCCTGCCGGCCCTGCCAGCGTGCTGCTTTGGGCATCAGGCATACCGGGGTAATTACATTTTTCCGGGATAGTTTTTTTCCAATAGTACCAGAATGAGTGGTTCTGTGATTTGCTTATAGGCTAATGCACCGGATGGAATGACACGCGATACGACGTATCTTCCCAAACAGGAACCCACTCAGCCTCTCAGCCCTGAATGTCCCTCCTCTCCTGAGAACACTCTTATTCACTATCTAACACAATATATTCTCCTGGTGAAAGAGAGCRGGGAATTTAGGGTCTGGTTCAATGTTACGGGATTACATTAGGCTAGGTTAGGACTGGAGAGACTTTGGAGATATATTGACTTTTAAAACAGACGYTCTCCWGGAACATCAGCAGGGTCTTACGTAAGTAAATCTAGAATAAAAGGTGTCTTTAATTTGAACACAGAATTTCAATACTGAGGTAGGATTGGATTGGATTTCTTTATTGTTTCGTTAGCCTCTCCCTCTCTCTCTGCCTCTCACTCTCTCTCTCTCTGCCTCTCCCTCTCTGCCTTTCTCTCTCAATTTAATTTCAAATCAATTTCAATTCATGGGATTTATTGGCAAAGCAAGTGAAATAGATAAAAAACAAAAGTGAAATAAACAATAAAAATTAAGAGTAAACATTACACTCACAGAAGTTCTAAATGTCATATCATGTATACATACAGTGTCGTAATGATGTGCAAATAGTTAAAGCACAAGAGGGAAAATTAATAAACATAAATATGGGTTGTATTTACAATGGTGTTTGTTCTTCACTGGTTGACCTTTTCTTGTGGCAACAGGTCACAAATCTTGGTGCTGTGATGGGACACTGTGGAATTTCACCCAGTAGATATGGGTGAAATATACTCTCTCTATCTCCATCTCTCACATTGCATTTTATTTGTGTTAAATCCTGCTCATATATGTAGTTATCTCTCAGACACTAGAGTATGGGTAGTAGTTATCTCTCAGATACTATAGTACGGGCAGTAGTTATCTCTCAGACACTATAGTACTTTTTTTATTCCCATACTGCTACTATTCTTGAGAGTATAACTATTGCCCATACATATATCTGCAGAGATAGACTACTGCCCATACTATAGTTCTAGAGAAACTTACATGCCCATACTATATTTTCTGAGATGAGAAACTCACTGCCCAGTACGTATAGTGTCTGAGAGATAACTTACTACCCATAAACTATAGTGTCTGAGAAAACTACTGCCCATTGCTATAGTATCTGCAGAGATAACTACTGCCCCATACTATATTTATCTGAGAGATATTACTACAGCTCCATACTATAGTATCTGAGAGATAACTACTTGCCCATACTATAGTATTCTGAGAGATTAACTACTGCCCATACTATAGATCTGAAGAAGATAACTACTGAGTTCCCATACTATATATCTGAGAATAACTACATGCCCATACTATAGTATTCTGAGAGAAACTACTGCCCATACTATAGTGTCTGAGAGATAACTACTTCCCCATACTATAGTGTCATGAGAGAGAGAACACTGCCATACTATAGTTCGCAGATATAACTACTGCCCATATACTAAGTATCTAAAAGATTAAACAAAACTGCCCTACTAATAGTGCTCTGAAGAAACTCACTGCCAATACATATAGTATCTAAAAGATAACATTACGGCCCATACATATAGGTTTCTGATGATTATAACTACTGCCTCGATACTATAGTGTCTGAAGATAACTATTTGGCCCTATTACTATAGTATCTAGTTATGATAACTATCTGCCCATACTTAAGTATCGAGAAATAACTACTGCCCATTATCTATAGTATCTGAGAGATAACTACTGCCATACTATAGTATCTGATGAAGAACCTACTGCCCGATGACTATTAGTATCTAGAGATAAACTATCTGCCATTACTTATAGTTCTGAGAGATAACTACTGCCCATACTATAGTACTGAGAGAAACTATTGCCCATACTATAGTATCTGATAATAACTACTGCCCATACTATAGTATCTGATATATAACTACTGCCACTATTAGTATCTGATGAGAAACTACTGCCATACTATAGTTCGAGAGATTAACTACTGCTCTACTATAGTGTCTGAGAGATAACTACTCCCATACGATAGTGTCTGTGAGAGATAACTATGCCCTACTTATATATCTTGAGAATAACTACTGCCCAACATAGTGTCTGAGAGATAAACACTGCCCTACTATATACTTGAGAGATAACTACTGCCCATACTATAGTGTTCTGAGAATAACTACTGGCCCATACTATAGGTCTGAGAATTAACTATGCCCATACTATAGTATGCTGAGAGAATTAACTACTGTCGTTACTATAGTGTCTGAGAGATAACTACTGCCACGCTACTATAGGCTCTGAAGATAATAACTACTGCCCGC
>NW_019945932.1:15850-37232 GCF_002910315.2 Salvelinus sp. IW2-2015 | reverse complement strand
AAGACACACACACTGAGGATTCCTGTAGGGCCACAAACAAAACAATCACAGATCAACAGCCTCCATTGACCACTGGGCTGATCAGAGAAGGGAGTTGGTGTGCTGTCGGTGTGTTTTCTTGTTGGTGTTGTGATTGCTACGACTCGTGTTGTAGGGGTGGTTGGTGGTTTTTGCAGTGTTTCTATGGTTGTGTTTGCCTCCTTTTCGTTTTCTTTCACTGCAGTGCTTCTCAGATGTATTGGTGTATGTTCTATCCAGATCAGGATGCGACATAGGAACTAGAGAAACCCGTCCATCAAAACGAAGCTTATTGACACTTTATTGCCTCTGCTATACTCAGCGAGAGAATATTTGGCAAATCAGAGAGAGCAAGCGCCAGACAGAGTGAGCGCCAGAAGAGAAAAAGCGCCGACAGAGCGAGCGACAGACAGACGAGCGAGAGCGAGCAAGCGGACGAGAGGAGCGCTCAGGAGCGGAGAGCAGGAGAGAGCGCGACAGAGACAACAGCGGGTAGAGAGAAACGAGCGTCAGAGAGAGCGAGAGCGTACAGAGAGAGAGGAAAGCGTCAGGAGAGGAGAGCGTCCGAGGGGGTTCAGAGAGAGGAGCGTCGAGACGGAAAGCGAGCGTAAGAGAAGACGCGACGCGACAGAGAGAAAGCGATGCCGACAGAGAGAAAGCACGCACAGAAGAGAGAGCGAGGCGTCGAGAGAAAGAGCGGCAGAGAAGAGAGAGGAGCGACAGAGAGAAAGCGGCGTCGAGAGAGGAGCAAAAAGAAGAAGCAGCGACAGAGGCAAGCGACCAGAGAGAGAGTCGACAGAGAAGAGAGCACAGAGAGGAGAGAGCAACAGAGAGGGGAGCAACAGAGAGAGATGAGAGCGAGAGAGAGAGCCACTGAGGAGCGAGCGACGAGAGAGAGCGAGCGACAGAAGAGAAGCGACAGAGAAGAGACGCTGGCGTCAGAAGAGAGCAACAAGAGAGCGAGAGAGGACAGAGGCCGACGAGAGGAACGCCGGCGTCAGAGAGAGAGAGAGCACGAGAAGAGCAAACAGAAGACGAGAGCAACAGAGAGGAGGCAGCCGAGAGCGAGGAGAGAGAGGAGAGACAGTTTCGTGAGACCTACTGCGACGAGAGCCGGAGCGAGCGAGCGACAGAGAGCGAGAGAGCGACGCCTGCACGCCGCGGGGCGCTGCGACAAGAGAGAGAGATCCGCCTGGGGCGAGTGAGCGACAGAACGCGCCGCGAGCCCCCGCGAGCGAACAGAGAAGAGAACGCGACGCGAGCGACAGAGGAGCGAGCGAGCGACAGAGAGAGAGCGATGGATTAGCTGACAGAGAGAGAGCTGAGAGAGCGACAGAGAGAGCGAGCCTCAGAGAGAGAGAGCAAAAGAGAGAGAGATGAAGAGAGCGACAGAGACGAGAGCGAGGCGTCAGAGAGAGAGAGCGTCAGAGAGAGAGAGAGAGAAGAGCGTCAGAGATCATGAGAGCGTCACAGAGAGAGAGCAACAGAGAGAGAGCAACAGGAGAGAGGCAAGGAGAGCAGGAGAGCAACAGAGAGAGACGAGAGCAACAGAGAAGGAGAGAGAGCGAGCGAGTAGAGAGAGAGCGAGCGAGCGACAGAGAGAGAGCCGTGCGAGCGAGCGAGAGATCGGGGAGCGGACACGAGCGACGAGAGAGAGCGAGAAGCGCGCGCGAGGTAGTGGACGCGTGCCTCTGCCGCGACAGAGAGAGAGAGACGATAAGGCGGCGACAGGAGAGAGAGAGCAGCGGCTAGCGACAGAGAGAGAGAGAGAGAGCGAGCGGAGCGACAGAGAGAGAGGAGGCGACGCGAGCTGACAGAGAGAGATAGAGCGACGACGACGAGAGAGCGAGCTGAGCGCAGAGTTAGGCGATGGCGTCGACAAGCCGTGGGGGCATAATGCGATGCGAGGCGACAGCGAGGCGAGCGCGACGAGCCGAGCCTGAGCGCGAGAGTCGTGCTCGCGAGCAGCGAACAGACGACGATGACGCGCGACAGAGCGAGATCGAGCGCGACAGAGCGAGAGAGCGCGACAGAGCGATTTGAAGAGGCGCGACAGAGCGGAGCAGCGCGCAGAGCGAGAGAACCCCCGAGGAGCGCGACAAGAGCGAGAGGAGCGCGACAGAGCGAGAGGCGCGACAGAGAGAGAGAGCGCGACAGAGGAGAAGAGCGCGACAGAGAGAAGAGAGCGCGACAGAGAGAGACGAGCGCGACAGAGAGAGAGAGCGCGACAGAGAGTAGGAGCGCGACAGAGCGAGAGGCGCGACAGAGCGAGAGAGCGGACAGGCGAGAGAGGGGGGCGCGAAAGAGCGAGATGAAGCGCGACAGAGCGACGAGAGCGCGACAGACGAGCGACGAGCGCGGCAGAGAGAGAGGAGCGCGACGAGAGAGAACGAGCGCGACCAGGAAGATGAGCGCGACAGAGAGGAGAGCGCGACAGAGAGAGATGAGCGCGACAGAGAGAGAGAGGCGACAGAGAGAGAGAGCGCGACAGAGAGCAGAGAGCGCGACAGAGAGAGAGAGCGCGACAGAGAGGATGAGCGCAGAAAGAGAGGGCGGACAGAGAGAGAGAGCGCAGACAGAGAGAGGAGCGCGGGACGAGAGAGAGAGCGGGGCGAGCGGCACAGAGCACGAGAAGCGAGCGAGCGTACAGGAGGAGCCTGGGCGACAGAGAGAGAGAGCGGTGCGAGCGGCGACGCAGGAGAGCGGCGAGGACACGAGAGGAAAGCGGCGAGGACAGAGGAGAGACGAGCGAGCGACAGAGAAGAGACGCGGAGTCGACAGAGAGAGAGCGAGCGACAGAGAGAGATGCGGAGCGGGCGACAGAGAGCGATGTGAGCGACAGACAGAGCGGAGCGACAGACAGAGCGAGCGACAGACAGAGGGAGCTGACAGGAAGAGCGAGCACAGACAGACGCGAGCGACAGAGCGAGCGGACAGACCGGAGCGAGCGACAGACAGACAGAGCGGCGACGTCGGACGAGGACGACAGACGCGAGCGACAGACAGAGCGACAGACAGAGCGACAGACAGACGCGGCGACAGACAGAGCGAGCGACAGACCAAGAGCGAGCGAGCGACAGACAGACTTCGAGCGACAGGACAGGCGCGCGACAGACAGCAGACAGAGCGAAGCGACGAGAGCATCGACCAGACAGGACAGAGGCGACGACAGCACAGAGCACGGGACGAGCCGAGCGACAGACAGAGCCGAGCGACAGACAGAGCGAGCGACAGAGCAGCGAAGCAGAGCGACAGACGATCGAGCGACAGACCAGGCGAGCGACAGACGCAGTCGAGCGACAGACAGAAGCGACGACAGACAGACAGACAGAGACGAGGCGACAGACAGGACAGAGCGGAGCGACAGACAGAGCGAGCGACAGACAGAGCGAGCGCAGACAGAGCCGGGACAGACAGAGCGAGCGACAGACAGAGCGACAGGGACAGAGCGAGCGAAGACAGACAGAGCGAGCGAAGAACAGAGAGAGAGAGAGCCGACAGAGCGAGAGAGAGCGACAGAGCGAGAGAGCGCGACAGAGCAGAGAAGAGCGCGAAGAGAGAACAGAGCGCGACAGAGAGAGAGAGCGCCGACAGCAGAGAGAGAGCGGACGAGAGAGAGAGCGCGACAGAAAGGAGAGAGAGCGCCGACCAGAGAGAGAGGCGAAGGATGCGACAGAGGAGACGAGCGCGACAGAGAGAGAGAGCGCGAAGAGAGAGAGAGCGCGACAGAGAGAGAGACGCGCGGACAGAGAGAGAGAGCGCGACAGGAGAGAGGAGAGCGCGACAGAGAGAGAGAGCGCGACAGAGAGAGACGAGCGCGACAGAGAGAGAGAGCGCGACAGAGAGAAGAGAGCGCGACAGAGAGAGAGAGCGCGACAGAGAGAGAGAGCGCGAAGAGAGGATGTAGAGCGCGACAGAGAAGAGAGCGCGACAGAGAGACAGAGCGCGGACAGAGAGAGAGAGCGGGCGACACGAGGAGGGAGCGGGCGGACAGAGAGAGAGAGCGAGGACAAGAAGACGAGCGGACAGGAGAGAGCGAGCGACAGAGAGAGACGCGCGCGGCGCCAGAGAGAGAGCGAGCGAGCGCCAGAGAGAGAGCGGCGAGCGACAGAAGAGCGAGCGACAGGACAGAGCGAGCGACAGACAGAAGCGAGCGACAGACAGAGCGGAGCGACAGGACAGAGCGAGCGACAGACAAGGCGAGCGACAGACAGGCGCGACAACGACGAGCAGGACAGACAAGCTGGAGCGACAGCAGAGCGAGCTACATACGAGCGAGCCGACAGACAGAGCGGAGCGACAGACAGAGCGACGCGACAGACAGAGCGAGGCGACAACAGAGCGAGCGGAACAGACAGAGCGAGCGACAGACAGAGCCGAGCGACAGACAGACGAGCGACAGACAGAGCGAGCTGGACCGACAGACGAGAGACAGGCGAGGACAGAGCGAGCGACAGAGCGAGCTCAGACAGGAGGAGCGAACAGGACAGAGCGAGCGACAGACAGAGCGATGCGAGCGACAGACAGAGCGCGCGACAGACATAGCGAGCGACAGACAGAGCGAGCACGACAGACAGGCGAGCGAAGCGCAGACAGAGCGAGCGACAGACAGACAGAGCGAGTGACGGACAGAAGAGCGAACAGACAGACGAGCGGAGCGACAGACAGAGCTTACGACAGACAGAAGCGAGCGCAGACAGACGCGAGCGACACCGACAGAGCGGCGACAGCAAGCGAGCGACAGACAGAGCGAGCGACAGACAGAGCGAGCGACAGGACGACGCGAGCGACAGACAAGACGACAGACAGACGCGAGCGACAGACAGAGCCGAGCGAACAGGACAGACGAGCGACAGACGGACAGAGCGAGCGACAGACAGCGGCCAGCTAGCGAGCGACAGACCGACAGACAGACCGCGAGCGACCAGACCAGACAAGCGAGCGACCAGACAGACAGAGCGAGCGCAGACGAGCGAGCGGACAGAGCGAGCGATCAGACAGAGCGTGAGCGACAGACAGAGCGAGCGACAGACAAGAGGACAGGACAGAGGAGCGATAGACAGAGCGAGGACAGACCAGACGCGAGCGACGACAGAGCGTAGCGGAGCGACAGCAGATCGGCGACGACAGAGCGAGCGACGACCAGGACAGACAGACAGAGCGAGCGACCGACAGAGCGACGCGACAGACAGACAGAGCGAGCGACCAGACAGAGCGATGCTTCTTTGGACGACAGACGCGAGCGACAGACAGAGCGAGCCGACGACAGAGGCGAGCGGACCAGACAGAGCGACAGACCAGAGCGGCGACAGGACAGACAGAGCGAGCGACAGAAGAGGAGAGAGCAGCCAGAGCGAGAGAGCGCGACAGAGGAGAGACGAGACCGCGACAGAGAGGAAGTGAGCGCGACAGAGAAGAGAGAGGCGACAGAGGAGAGAGCGCGACAGAGAGGAGAGGCGCGCAGGGAGAGAGAGCGCACAGAGAGAGAGACGCGCGACAAGAGGAGCGCGCGACCAGAGAGATTAGAGCGCGACAAGAGACGAGAGGCGCGACGAGTAGAGACGAGGCGCGACGAGAGAGAGAGCGCGGCAGAGATTAGACGAGCGCGACAGAGAGAGAGCGCGACAGAGAGAGAGCGCGAAGAGAGAGATGAGCGCGACAGAGGAAAGAGCGCGACAGAGAGAGAGAGCGCGACAGAAGAGAGAGAGCGCAGACAATAGAGGAGGCGCGACAGAGAGAGAAGAGCGCGAAGAGAGAGGCAGCCGACCAGAAGGAGGAGCGCGACAGAGAGAGAGAGCGCGACAAGACGAGAGAGAGCGGGCGAAGAGAGAGAGAGCGGAGCCGGACAAGAGAGAGAGCGGCGGAAGAGTGAGAGCGAGCGACAGAGAGAGAGGCCCGAGCGACAGAGAGAGAGCGCAGCGACAGAGAGAGAGCGAGCGAGCGACAGAGAGACGTCAGCGAGCCGACAGGAGAGAGAGCGAGCTGGCGAACAGAGAGAGAGCGAAGCGAGCGACAGACAGAGCGAGCGACAAGACAGAGCGAGCGACAGAAGAGCGGAGCGACAGACAGAGCGAGCGACGGACAGAGCGAGCTGACAGACAAGCGAGCGTAGACGAGCGAGGCCGACAGACGAGCGAGCGGACAGCAGAGCGAGCACAGCAGACAGAGCGAGCCGACAGGCGGACAGAGCGAGCGACAGACGAGCGAGCGGACAGACTAGACAGGCGTGCGACAGACAGACGCCGAGCGACTAGACATAGCGGCTGACAGGAAGAGCGAGCGACAGACAGAGCGAGCACGACAGAGGAGCGAGCAGACAGATCGAGCGCAGACAGAGCGGAGGACAGGACAGCGATGCGAGCGACAGACAGAGCGAGCGACAGCAGAGCGGCGACGGGACAGAGCGAGCGACAGACTAGCGACGCGACCAGACAGAGCGACAGCACAGAGCGACAGAAGAGCGACGGACAGAGCCGGCGGACAGACAGACGAGGCGAGCAGAACACGACAGACGAGAGCGACAGACAGAGATGAGCGAAGACAGGAAGAGAGCGACAGGACAGAGAGAGAGGCGGACAGACAGAGAGAGCGACAGACAGAGGAGCGACAGACGACAGAGAGAGCGACAGACAGAGAGCAGACAGAGAGACAGAAACAGAGAGACAGACAAGAGACAGAGGAGAGGACCACGACGAGACAGAAGAGCGACAGACAGAGAGACAGGAGCGCGACACGAGGAGAGCGACAGAGGACAGAGAGAGCGACAGAAGAACAGAGAGAGCGACAGGAGAAATATCTGTCCATTTCCCTACAGTGTGGAATTTTAGCAGAGCATCAATTCTATCACATTCACACAACGACTTTGCAACGTCCTTGAAAAGCATTCCTTTTCCGAAGGATGATCTGTGACTAACAGGCTAAAAGCGAGCGATGCGACAGAGGGAGAGAGCAGAGCGACGCAGAGAGAGAGCGAGGGCGACAGACGAGAGAGCGGATGCGAGCGACAGAGAGAGAGGCGAGCGAGCGACAGACAGAGCGGCGACAGACAGACGCGAGCGACAGACAGAGCGCTGACAGGACAGCGGAGCGCAAGAGGCGAGGCGAGCAGGACAGACAGAGCGAGCGACAGACAGAGCGAAGCGAGCGAGACAGAAGACGAGCGACAGACGGAGAGCGAGGGACGACAGACAGAGCGACGAGACAGAGCGACAAGACAGACCACGACAGACAGAGGAGCGGCAGACAGACAGAGCGAAGCGACAGACAGACAGCAGCGAGCGACATGACAGCAGCAGACGAGCGACAACAGAAGAGCAGGCAGACAAGACAGAGAGCGAAGCGAAGCGAGCGACCAGGAGCGAAAGACCAGAGCACGCAGCCAGAGCGAGCGACAGACAAGCAGGACGAACAACGACAGAGCGAGCGACAGACAGAGCGAGCGGACAGACAGGACAGAGCGAGCGAAGCAGACAGACAAGGCGACCAGACAGACAGACAGAGCGAGCGACCAGACAGACAGAGCGAGCGACAGACAGACGACGCCGACAGACAGACAGAGCGAGCGACAGCACCAGAGCGAGCGACAGACGAGCGAGCGAACAGGACAGAGCGAGCGACAGACAGGAGCCGAGCGAACGACAGACAGAGAGCGAGCGACAAACAGAGAGAGCGAGCGACAGATAGAGAGAGCGACAGACAGACAGAGAAGAGCGACGGACACGACAAGGAGGACAGAAGACGAGAACGAAGACAGACAGAGAGAGCGACAGACAGACAGAGAGAGCGACTCAGACAGAGAGAGAGAGCGACAGACCAAGGGAGAGCGACAGACAGAAGAGAGCGGACAGACACGAGAGCGGACAGGACAGAGAGACATGAGAGACGATAGAGACTACGAACGCAGAGAGACATAGATAGGACAAGAGAGAAGAGAGGCGGACATGACAGAGAGACCGAGAGACGACAGACGAGAGCGACAGAGAGACAGAGAGCGACAGACAGAGCCGAGCGAAACAGAGCGAGCGACAAGCGACAAGACGACAGAGCGACAGACCAGACAGAGCCGAGCGAGAACAGACAGAGCGAGCGAAGACAGACATTTGAGCGAGCACGAGACAAACACTAGCGAGCGAAACAGACAGACATAACGGCGACAGCAAACAACGAGCTTGAGCAGACAGACAAGACAGAGCGAGCGCACGACAGACAGCGAGACAGAGCACGACAGACGAGCGACAATAGACAGATGCGACGCAGACAGAGCGAGCGCGACAGCAGGCGACAAGCGACAGCAGAGGAGGCAAAAGGACAGAGAAGAGGCGACAACAGGAGAGCGACAGACAGAGAGAGCGACAGGACAGAGAGAGCGACAGACAGAGAGGCGACAGACAGTAGCGAGCGACAGACACAAGAAGCGAGCGCGCAGACAGAGATGCGAGCGACGACGGCAGAACAAAGAGGCGAGCGACCAACAGAGAGAGCGAGCGACAAGTACCAGATGAGACCCGCAGGAGAGCGACAGACAGACAAGAGAGCGACCGACAGACAGAGCAGGACGAGGCAGACAGACAGAGAGAGCGCCGAGAGCATGACAGAGAGACGAGTAGAAGCCAAAACGAAACAGAAGAGAGCGACAGACAGAGAGAGAGAGCGACAGACAGAGAGAGAGATGCGAACAGTACAGAGACGCGACAGACAGAAGAGAGACGACAGACGAAGAGGACAGAAGAGAGCGATCAGACATGAGAGACAGAGAGAGCGACAGACAGAGAGACAGAGAGAGCGACCAGAGAGAGCGACAAGAACAGAGAGACAGAGAGAGCACAGAGAGTATATCTGGTCCATTTTCCCCTACATGGAATTTAAGCAGAGCCAATTCAATCAAATTCTATCACATTCACACAAAGACTTTAGCAACGTCCTTGGAAAAGCATTCCTTCCGAAAAGGATGATCTGTGATAACAGCATAAAAGCAGAATACATAAAAGCAGAATATTGGCGTATGTACCTTTACACTGCTCTTTGTTTTACATGTTTCACTGCATTAATTTAGTGCCAGTGGAATACTTATCATGTATTACTAAACAGGATTGACTGAGACCCTGGCTCTACCGGAGACCTTAAAGTCAACTGTAATGGTGTTACACAAGTTCCTAAAGTACTACTAGACTAGACGTTACTTTAAAGTTGCAGTGGGGACCCTGTAGGCAGGCCAAGATATTATGATGTGGTAGTTTTCAGGTTACATTTCTATTTCAATTCAAGTGATGAATCAACATTCAACTGCTTTTTGTTCTATGTTGCTCTGTCTGTATGCTACGTCTTGCTTTTCCTATGTTGCTATGTCTGTATGCTATGTCTTGTTCTATGTTGCTATTGTCCATATTGTAATTGTTTTTAATAACCTGCCCAGGGACTGCGGTTGAAAATTAGCCGGCTGGCTAAAACCGGCACTTTTACTGAAACGTTGATTAATGTGCACTGTCCCTGTAAAAATAAAATAAACTCAAACTCAATTCAACAACCGAAAATCGTATTTATTTTCAAAGATGATTTTTCTTTTCATTACTCAAATTCCAATGGACGTATTGAATTGATGAGAGTTGAAAAGGAATTGACCCCACATCAGGTGTATGGTAAACCAGGTATGTGACACCTTATTGGGATGGAAGACCTCTCCTACAGTACAGTACCTTTTCTGTGACGGTGCGGGCACACTCTATGAGCTCTCTCTTGGTGTAACTGTCTGASGGGGTGATCTGCAGCGCTCCAGCCTTCTGCACCAGGAAGATACAGCCGTGACCCAGCTCCTGGACACCAGCCTTGATCTGGAAACCAATCTGGAGGGAGACAGAACCAGCATARAAGACACCAATCAACYCAAGAYATAACTTAATGCTAACCTAATAAGGTGACAAAATAAAGATTTAATTGAATACTCTCTGGTTGTACATTTGAATCCAGGTTATCTGGAACCAGGTTTGTTGAGTAGAAAGCAGATTAGTGACGTAGTAGTCAAATTGGGACAATAGAGATGGGTGGATGGATGGATGGATGGGATTGACTGTAGTGATTGGATACCTCCTGGGGTTCTGCAGTGTGCGCGGCCAGACGTCCCTGCAGCGCCAGCTGGCTGTAGTCTGTGGTCACCCGAGAGGCCAGACCCCCCAGCTCCTCTGGACACGTCACAGACTTGGTCATCTAGAGGACAGAGAGACCAGTCAACATTAACACAAGACTTCCTGAATCCTTGAAAGGAATAGAGAAAACTATACAACACAGAGTCTGCTGGAGGAAGTTTGAGGATGACTTGTGGTCCACAGGAAGAAAAAGGGGTTAAGTCCTAAAACAAGACGTTTGGATAATTCTTTCAAAGAATGTTGGCTATGTTACCGCAAAGCACTTTGTGACAAATGTTGTCGTAAAGAGGGCATTATAAATACAATATTATTGATTGCTCGCTCTTGAGATAAATTGTAATTAAAAAAAAATATATATATGTATTTCCATCTGAATCTAATTTACCATTTCCTGGGCGGTGACCGCAATGGCCTTGGAGTATTTCACCATGGTAGTCTGGTAGTCTACAAACGATCCTTCTGGTTCAGGAGAAGTCCCCTCGTCCAGCTGAGGAAAGGAAACAAACATAGAAAACCCTTACTCAACCAAAAATAAACCCTCATTCAAACATGAAAAAATAAATAACATTCTAACCCCCCCAAAAAACAAAAATCAACCCTTTTTCAACCAAACATACAAAACCTTATTCTAACTAAAAACCAAACCGTATTCAACCAAACATTAAACCCTTAAGCCAAACATACAACCCTTATTCAACCTGCATTACCAACTCCCTTGGCATACTGATCTGTTTTAACATACTTTGTTACTAAAGTCTTCCTGGCAAAGTATCCACCTTCATAATATGATAATGAATATGCACATTAGCTCATTCCAATTCATCATTAGCCTATCAGTCTGTAAATATACTGTCACTTATTAGACACCCGTTAGGGTAGCCTAGTGGTTAGAGCGTTGGACTAGTAACCGAAAGGTTGCAAGTTCAAATCCCTGAGCTGACAAGTCACAAATCGGTTGTTCTGCCACTGAACAGTCAGTTAACCCACTGTTCCTAGGCCGTGATTGAAAATAAGAATTTGTTCATAACTGACTTGCCTAGATTAATAAAGGTTAAAAAAAAACATAAAATGTACGATGTCAGTCACTTTACCACATCAACACAGAGTAAGACACAAATGGTTTCCAAATGGATGCTTCTGGCTGGAATGTGTTTTGATGATAATAGTGATAGACAGGTATCCACTATGTTAAAACCTGTAATTCACCTCCACTACAAATGCAGGTTAAAGAACGCTGTTATCTCAGCAAATTATCTCAATATCCCCATTTATTCAAGTCAGACACATTCATACAGAGTTCATAGGAATGTGCATTAATGATTTATGACATAAACCGCAGCATAGATGCAGATCAAGTTGGAGACAAACACAGCACGTCAGATTCTACAGCTTGCCCAGACCACTTCTTGAGAGAGAGATAAAACAAGCTGTTTCAACATTCGAGGCTTCTTCTTCCTACACAGCCAAAGATATTGATTCTTTATAATGCAACTGATAACCATAATGGCAAAAGCACTCTCTATCAGCAACACCACTCCATGTCAACAGACTGGCAATGAGAGCAATGAGAGCAATGAGAGCAATGAGAGCATTGAGAGCATTGAGAGCATTGAGAGCATTGAGAGCATTGAGAGCAATGAGAGCATTGAGAGCATTGAGAGCAATGAGAGCATTGAGAGCATTGAGAGCATTGAGAGCATTGAGAGCATTGAGAGCAATGAGAGCAATGAGAGCATTGAGTCCATTGCCAGTCTGTTGACATGGAGCGGTGTTGCTGCATCATCCACTCAGCCTGCCCATGGCCTCAATGGAATCCACCATGCCCCCCACACCCCACTCATCCTGCCCCCACACCACACTCATCCTGCCCCCCACACCACACTCATCCTGCCCCCCGTCACCCCCACTCACCCTGCCCATGGCCTCAATGGAATCCACCATGCCCCCACACCCCACTCATCCTGCCCCCCCACCCCACACTCATCCTGCCCCCGTCACCCCACTCAGCCTGCCCCCCACACACACTCATCCTGCACCCCGTCACACCACTCACCCTGCCATGCCCTCAGCGATAGAGTCCACCATGGCCCCACCATACCCCCTTCGCTGGCGGCCTCGTTAGGTACCATAATGTCATCCACCGCCTCCCTCATCAGCTGAGCAGCCTCCGCTATGGCATCATGGGTATGGGACGCCTTCATACAGACAGATATACATACAGTTGAAGTCTGAAGTTACATACACTTATGTTGAAGTCATTAAAACTATTTTTTCAACCACTCTACAAATTTCTGTTACAAAACTATAGTTTTGGCAAGTCGGTTAGGCATTTACTTTCTGCATGACACAAGTCATTTTTCCAACAATTGTTTACAGACAGATTATTTCACTTATAATTCACTGTATCACAATTCCAGTGGGCAGAAGTTTACATACACTAAGTTGACTGTGCCTTTAAACAGCATGGAAAATTCCAGAAAATTATGTCATTGCTTTAGAAGCTTCTGATAGGCTAATTGACATTATTTGAGTCAATTGGAGTGTACCTGTGGTGTATTTCAAGCCTGAAACTCAGTGCCTCTTTGCTTGACATCATGGAAATCAAAAGAAATCAGCCAGAACCTCAATTTATTTTAGACCTCCACAAGTCATGTTCATCCTTGGAAGCAATTTCCAAATGCTCTGAAGGTACCACGTTCATCTGTACAAACAATAGTACGCAAGTTAAACACCATGGGACCACGCAGAAAGGAGATGTGTCCGTCTCCTAGAGATGAACGTACTTTGGTGTGAAAGTGCAAATCAATCCCAGAACAACAGAAAGGACTTGTGAAGATGCTGGAGAAAAACAGGTACAAAAGTATCTATTCCACAGTAAAACGAGTCCTATATCAACATAACCTGAAAGGACGCTCAGCAAGGAAGAAGCCACTGCTCAAAACCGCCATAAAAAAGCCAGACTACGGTTTGCAACTGCACATGGGGACAAAGATCGTACTTTTTTGGAGAAATGTCCTCTGGTCTCATGAAACAAAAATAGAACTGTTGGCCATAATGACCATGTATGTTTGGAGGAAAAAGGGGGTGGCTTGCAAGCGAAGAACACCATCCCAACCGTGAAGCACGAGGGTGGCAGAATCATGTTGTGGGGGTGCTGCAGAGGGACTGGTGCACTTCACAAAATAGATGGCATCATAGGGAGGAAAATTAGGTGGATATATTGAAGCAACATCTCAAGACATCAGTTAGGAAGTTAAAGACTTGGTCGCAAATGGGTCTTCCAAGTGGACAATGACCACAAGCATACTTCCAAAGTTGTGGAAAAATGGCAACAAATAAGGACAACAAAGTCAAGGTATTGGAGTGGCCATCACAAAGCCCTGACCTCAATCACATGAAAATGGTGGACAGAACTGAAAAAGCGTGTGCGAACAAGGAGGCCTACAAACCTACTCAGTTACACCAGCTCTGTTAGGAGGAATGGGCAAAAATTCACCCAACTTATTGTGGGAAGCTTGTGGAAGGCTAGCTGAAATCTTTGACCCAAGATAAACAATTTAAAGGCAATGCTACAAATACTAATTGAGTGCATGTAAACTCTGACCACTGGAATTGATGAAAGAAGTAAAAGCTGAAATAAATTCTCTACTATTATTCTGACATGTCACATTCTTAAAATAAAGTGGTGATCCTAACTGACCTAAATCAGGGAAGTTTACTAGAGATTAATGTCAGGAATTGTAAAAAACTGAGTTTAAATGTATTTGGCTAAGGTGTTGTAAACTCCAACTTCAACTGTATATGTTAACTCCTAGTCTCTTCACTTCCTAAGTTAAACTTAGAGAAGTGCATCAATTAGTTATTGTTCAAACAACATACGTATTAGTTAATAGCAACTGTATAGGTTATATTGCATAATTCATAAAGATGAGGTGGAGTTTCCCCCTTGTGTTATAAAGCACTTTGAATGATTTAAAAATCCAATCAATTAAAGTTTCAATGATGGTAGGCTTTAGATAGGTTTTTTCAAAAGACCCAAAGTCCTGTTAAACTGTGAGGGTTCACCCTGGGGTAGGGTTGGGCCATGTATCCTATTTTAAGGTATGGATCCACATCATGTATCCTATTTTAAGGTATGGATCCACATACCCGTATGGATTTTTACAATACGGTCTATGACACAGTGCTAAATATGATACAGTGCTAAATACATGGAAAGTTGGATAACTTCACTGTCAGTTTTGTCCTAGTTGAGCATAAAACAAATATAATGTAAAAATCCCATTAAAAACACTTATAATTCATTTTTGCCATCCCAGGGGCATGCACTACTCATAAAACAGGTTTAGAACTTGTATTATTCAGATACTTCAACATACCGTCAAATACTGACATAAATTACAAAAATATTGTAACATGATATTTTGGCCCTATCGCCCATATTTCTCCATACCCTGGGGTTTCCTCCTCCCTCCTTGGCTGCGTAGATCATCTGCAGGGCGGACTCTGCCAGGGTCTTAGTCTGGTCCAGGAAGGCCATCTGCTGCTGGTGGTCCTGCAGCTTGGACGCCACGCCCACCGACGCCCTGATCAGAGGCTCATAGTAGCCCGCCAGCTGGGTCACCTGGGATGGAAAGGTGTCAAGGGTCAGAGGTTAATGTGTCAGACTGATTATTGTTACGTTCCAGATCGTCATAAAATTAAAAAAAAACATGGAACGTAGCTATTGACTGCACCTGACAGGTGATATAGMCCTAGTATTGGTAACAGTGATGATGCTGCAACTAGTTACCTTGTGTCCTAGTTGGGCAGCTTCCCCTCTGGCGGCTGTAGATATTGGGTCGATTAGGTATCCAATCTCTTGCACTGTGGACGTCAGCTGCTCTTGCAAGGCCTGATGGGATTGAGTAAAATAATTTCAACATTGGTCATTATGCAAGGCATGTTGTGGTTCTGTGGCAATTCTGACGCTCCCTGTCCAAACTGCTTTTAACTTAATTCAAATGGCAGTTGGTCTCAATTAGCAGTAGACCTGATCAAGGATCTGTTGCCCACTAACGGACAGAGAGATTGAGAGARATGGGTAAARGGAGAGAAGGATGGATAGAGAGAGAATGAGAGAGGGGRGGGTTGCCTGTGGGTCAGCAGAGCGTGTAGTGTCTCATTAACGATCATTACCTCCAGTGAGATGTCATCCCTKCTGGCCAGGTTCTGGCTGACTGCGGCTAGCGAGGCCTGCTCAATGTTCCGGATACATCTGTTGATGTTATCTATGGAGTAGTCACACTCCCTCTGGCCTGGAGCCTTGTCCCTGAGAGGCGGAGAGAGAGAAATAGAGAGGGTAGAGAGGGAAAGAGGATGAAATAAATAAAAAGAGCATGTTTATTTATGTCAGCTAGCAGGCATCCAACAGGATCAGAGAGATCTGGAGAGATGGTGAATTCTAACAAACCATGAGTAAGCCGATCAAAAGCCTTGAGCCAAATCAGCCAATCAGAGATCAAGGATGTACATWATGGTCTTGTCCAACCTCTGAAGGTTATTATAACTGCTTATCATAACTTAATGAGTTATAACAGCTGTCCATGTCCAGGCCAGTAAGAAGTGCAGTGCTGTCACTGTGCTAACCTGATGGCCGTGATGAGAYCTTTGATGGAGTCGGACACAGTCCGAGAGTGGCCAGCCAGGACCGACCAGGTGGGTGGATCTTTGGGGTTAATAACCAGTGAACGTGCAGTCTTCAGCAGGTGGGTGGAGCTGTCCAGCATGGAGAGAGCTGATTGGAGGATGGGCTCCTGAGCAGCAGAGCCCTGCACATAAACAAACGAATGAAAGAGGAGCATCTCCATGACAACCATTACAAATAAACTGTTTAACGTAAACGTTTTCTACACCCACAATGTCATTGCAGTTGCTCTCAGACATCAAAATAAGGTTTCAACTTTCACACAAGTTGAACGGAGCACCATGTTTAGAAATGGCCAGAAGTGTGTAGTCGTACCTCATTGCTGATCTGAGCAGGGACGCTRGCGAACTCTGGATTAGACGCAAACGCTGTGAGGTTCTCAACAGCCTCTATGAGTGGAGCTGTGGCCACCAGACACGTGTTCCTATTCTCCTGAGAGAAATCACCATCCAGAGCCTAGAGRGAAAGAAATGGAGAAACCCAGGTCAATATACACATAATGGGCCAGTTTATCAGTTCAAAAAACCTMATTGGAGTCTGCAGTCTTACCTTTATAGTTTTGACCAGGTTGGCTGTGCTGTTGGCCACCTCCTTGGCAGATTGGACAAAGTGTCTCTTGGCTGTGGGGTTGGCTGTCTTGGAGGAGGCCAGGCGACAGGCGTTGCAAAGAGCTGATGTGTGCTTTGCTACGATGGTGGCAGACGACAGTACCTGAAAACACCCACCATAACAGTCTCAGAAAGCCATACCCTAAATGGGAACATTGGTACGTGGTGGGAGGCAACCCGGATGTCTAGACAGATGAACCATAACACGTCAGATGAAGGACGACAACAAACAAATCAGCAGCTCGGGATTTTTCTAAAGTAGATCACAAGAGATAAACATGACAAAGGGAACAGCTGATGGCTCATAAACATCTCATTTCAATATACTCTTCAAATCAACCCAAGGTGACTAGTTAGTAAACAAATAAAACCAAACAAACCTGTGTTATTATGTCCCAACTGACCTGTGAGGGGCTRCTGTCCGGATCCACCAGGTTCTGACAGGCCATCTGGATCGCCTGATTGGCTCGTGCAAAYTGGATGGCGTCGACCAACCCCTGAYGCCCTGCCTGACTGTTGGGGTCAGACACGCCCACCAGGTAGGAGGCCTGAGGAGAGAGGACAGGAGGAGAGACATCAACATACTGTAGAACCAGACGTGGCTCTCATAGTAGCAGAAAACAGGTAGGCTACAATGTTAGCAGCTTAAATAGCAGCTTTTTACTGAACACAGCATCTGGTCTACACACAGATGGACAGAGCCTACTCATGTGTGGTATATTGATGTAGTAAGGGAAAACCCAGACATGGTCAGTAGTGGAAAAACAGAAGTCCACACTACTYTCTTTCTACACTAGCACAACACTCCCTAGCTCAAGCAGAGCACACATAGGGTGCTCACATMTTCACACAGTATGACACACAGTATGTCTGGTAGGTTCRTAGCATGTCCTAACCTGTCCTGCAGCCTCAGTGAGCCCACACAGGGCCTTGGAGGCCAGTCCCACACAGCCMCCAAACGCTGGCACATCCCCGGTTTTACAGTTCTGAGAAATGCCAGCCATGGACTCTCCCAGGACCTGAAAGAACAGGGGGAACAGAGGAAAAGAGCAGAAGGGAGGGATTAAGCTGTAGCATTCCTCAGCCAGGCAGGTCACCACTCTCTCTCTGCTTTCTCTCTGCTCTCCATCTCTACTCGTTTCCATCTGTCTGGAGGTTGTGGTTATGCTTGCTCTTTCAGCAGCGCTCAGGGTCATGGCCCTCCCTACCTTGGAGTTCTCCATGACGCTCTCGATGCAGTGGAAGTAGGAGAGGTTGCTGACTGGCTCGTTGGGGCTGGCTAGCATTCCTTTCACCGCCTGAGAGGAGAGGGAAAACATCTTAACATCTAGAACAGAACCTGCTAATTTAACTAAAACCAAAGAAACCCATTACAGATACAACTTAAATGAGCTACATGAAAACATTCTCCTAGAGCACTCCCATAATCTATACATTTAACATAACTCACTTTAATGATGCTACTATCCAATCTCTCATAACAACAAAGGCTGCTACAGATGACACTGCTTTTACTAACACCCTTACTGCTCCATCTAACACTCCTGCTACCACCACTATGACTGCAGCTGTTATCAGTAAAGCTAATGTTATTGATGTAAGCTGTTGATGTTGATGGTACCTCCAGCTCTCGTAGGGCATTGTCACACTCCTTCTGTCCCGGGGCCTGCTGTGTGGCCAGTGTGATTAGCTGGTTAATGCTCTCTGTCACTGCTCTGAAACACAGGATGGGAGGGAGAGGAGTGAGAGAGGGGAGAGCCCGAGAGAGCGAGAGCCTGAGAGAGACCGAGAGAGAGACCGAGAGAGAGACCGAGAGAGAGAGAAACCGAGAGAGASGGCGAGAGAAGTTCAAAATGAGAAGCACTTAGACCAGCGTTCAGCTCCATTACACAAACACAAGGTCCCAGGCTCCATTGGTTCCAAATCTAATATTGTGTTCTGGGTCCCTCTGGTCTCTCCCCTCCTCCTCCCTCTCTCTCTCTCTCTTTTTTCAGCAGAATTCCAGCAGGCTTCAGTGAGCCAGTCAGACATTTCAGTCACACACCTCCCTCTTAACCCTCCAATTACCAGACAGGAAATTAACAGCCTCCACAAGCCTGAAGGGAGACAGCACTTCATCTACCACCTGGGAGGACATTTCTGCTGTGAAGTGGAGCTACACTGGAGGTGTGAGATTGAGAAGTGCATGTGTGTCACATCAAAAGCCTTGTCCCTTCCTAAGGCACAGTGAAACCTCCCATTGCTTTGGCCCTGGCATAAGCGTATTGTAACACATTGCAAAAGTTGAATGCACTGTGGGTGGAAAATCTCTTGTTCTAAATCCAACATGACATAATAAATAACCAACCAACAGGTGTGGTATTGTGAGAGCCCACAGAGGGTAGTGTATGGTAGGTACCTTGCAGCAGCAGCCAGAAGGTTCTTGGCATTAGCTGCCCCAGGGTCTACAGACAGAGACTTGGCTGCCAGGAGCAGCTTGCTGGAAGCCATGGAGATGTTCTTCAGGTTACCTATCACCTGGATCTGCTCATCTTTCCTCTACAACATCCACAGCAGAATCACCAGTTATTACAAGTCATAAAYACTAGTTGTAAATCAATCATATACAAAAGTCATACAGAAAGGGCATGAAATGTTGCTAGTCATTTAGAGAGTCTAAATGAACCCAAATCTGCCTAGTAACTGATCCCCTCAGAGCGATGAGATGGCTGTATAGTGCTAATCAACGCTGAATGTAACCTTTATTTAACTAGGTAAGCCAGTTAAGAACAAATTATTTACAATGACGGCCTACAATGGCCAAACCCAGACGACGCTGGGCCAATTGTGCGCCGTCCATGGTACTCCCAATCCCGGCCAGTTGCGATACAGCCTGGAATCGAACCAGGGTCTGTAGTGACGCTTCTAGCACTGAGATGCAATGCCTTAGACTGCTGCACCACTCAGGAGCCCTGTGCAACTGACTATCCCTGGTCCACCTTTCCATCAGTCAGATGAATAGGAGAATGGAATGGTTTTCTAGCTGCACCATGCTTAACATGTCTATTGTTCCCCTCAAACTCTGTTCTAAACAAAGACTCTATGGTTCCAACTCTGCTGCTGGCAGTTCCTGCAGTCACCTGGGTCTGATTTGGTAATCAGTGTCATGCCATTAAGATTTCCTCCTTCCTTATCAGCAAGGCAGCCCGGAAAAGACCTTCAACTGTCATCTTATTTAGACTACATTTAACAGACCGCCGCTCTGAGGCAATTCAATTGAATATTCCGTATCTATAAGGAAAGATAATCAACAAATAGATTGACTGATGGTTGGCCAAGCTATGACTTTTGAGGCCAATTGGTCAACTTTTCCTCCTCTATTTTCCATCAAATCAGCTTTGATAAATTATACAGTTGGTTCTTATGTCCAAAAGGTGATGAAGATGCTTACGTAAATAAATTAGTCACACTAAAACAGTCACATCCAGTATGGTGCCTCGTTTATGTTCATTAGGCACGAAACAAAACAACAAAAGTGCGTGGAACGGGGAGGCACTATGTGAACTTGTCAGTAAGAAATGTTCATTATGGTTTCCATTGCTATGGTATGGCGTGCCCTAATGAACACGTTCCAGGTTCAGTACCACACAGACAGACCACTGTGACTGCACCTGAGTGTGCCCAGCCATCTCAATGCCGGCGTCCAAGAACTCATCAAAGTCTTCGCTGAACTTCCCAGATGCGTCTGCGAGCTGGGTGCTGGAGCCRCGGGAGGCATGGACCACGTCTCCTGCTGATTGGTTCAGATCTGCTGCGGTCTGGTTCAGCTCGCTCTGGGCCTCCTGGAACGACCTGGTGGATGGAGGGAGCTACAGAGAAAGAGAAAGATAAGAGATAGAGAAATACAGAGAGACAACAAAGACAGCCATAGCGAGTCAGTGTTTAGGTTGTGGTGCAATAAATGTAAGTTTGGTTTAAAAACATTWGATAAGTGTTTGACCTAGCGGCAGTTTTAAATCAATAAACGGGTGATTAACTCAGGGGTAATCAGTGGCTTCACGTGAATGTTTTTTCAATAAAGTAACCTTTACTTAAGGAAGTGTAGAACTTACCGTTTCTCCCAGCAGTTTCTTGCTGGCCTCTCCAATGCTCCTGAGGGCCATGTCCACATCCTTCTGGCCAGGCAGGCAGTTGACACAGTTATTCAGAGAGTGGGACACAGCCTTGGCCACCTGAAGCAGAGAGAACAGGTGTGTGTGAGCACAGGTGTGCGTGTGTGTGTGTGTGTGTGTGAGCGTGCCTGCGTGTGTGTGTGTGATCATTCATGCGTGAACGGAGGTGTTTTCCACAGTAGTGATGTTGCTGAGCTGCAATCACAATCTTAAAATGCTAATGAGCCAAGAAGCATAGCGGAGTAATTGATGTTCCTAATTTGCACTTCTGTTTCCAACAGAACATATGCCAACCAATATGTCTGTGTCCCTGTGGGGCCTAGCAACAGAACAGGAGTCGTGCTGCTGAAAGGATTACTGAATGCACAACTAGGACTACCTGAAAAGATAAAGAGACAATTGAAGCCTTTTATTTGGTAAGATTTAAAAGAGATCATCATCCAAAGAGGAATTCAAGGACTTTTATTGGATTCCATTCAAAAACAAAGGGATCTTCGACACCATGTAAAATGGGTCCTATTTCTCTCTCATTTGCAAAGGAACAGAACAAGCACCACAATACTATGTCCCGTCTGTCCCTTTATCTGCAGAAGCATCTATAGATGCATCCTTTATTCATCTGGTGGGAAGGTTATATGGGGAGGACCAGGCATTAATAATTGATGTGTGCATAAAGCTGTGAATCTCCTGCTACAGCAGGCGGAGGATCAACACCTCACTGTGTTTGACAGGTGATCAGTGTTTTGTTCAGCTGGGCTGATAAAATGTGAACTATTATTT
>NW_019945932.1:0-14050 GCF_002910315.2 Salvelinus sp. IW2-2015 | reverse complement strand
AAAGTCTGCTGCCTCAGTTGTGATGATGGATTTGCATATACTCCAGAATGTTATGAAGAGTGATTCAGATGAACTTGCAATTATTGCAAAGTCCCTTTGCTATGCAAATTAACTGAATCCCCAAAAAAACATTTCCACTGCATTTCAGCCCTGCCACAAAGGACCAGCTGACATCATGTCAGTGATTCTCTAATTAACACAGGTGTGGTGTTTCGGTTGACGACGCTGGAGAATAACTCTGTCATGCTGATTGAGTTTGAATAACAGACTGGAAGCTTCAAAAGGAGTGGTGCTTTGGAATCATTGTTCTTCCTCTGTCAATTCATGGTTACCTGCAAGGAAAACACGTGCCATCATCATTTGCTTTGCACAAAACAGGCTTCACAGGCAAGGATATTGCTGCAGTAAGATTGCACCTAAATCACCCATTTATCGGATCATCAAGAACTTCAAGGAGAGCGGTTCAATTGCTTGAAGAAGGCTTCAGGGGCCAAGGAAAGTCCAGCAAGCGCAGGACCGTCTCCTAAAGTTGATTCAGCTGCAGGATCGGGGCACCACCAGTACAGAGGCTTCCTCAGGAATGGCACAGGCCAAAATGTGAGTACATTCTGCATGCACAGTGAGCAAAGACTTTGGAGGATGGCCTGTGTCAAGAAGGCAGCAAAGAAGCCACTTCTCGCCAGGAAAAACATCAGGACAGACTGATATTCTGCCAAAAGGTACCAGAGGATTGGACTGCTGTGGACTGGGGTAAAGTCATTTTCTCTGAGTCTTGTTTGTGTTGTTTGGGGTATCCGAATAAAGCTTGTCCGGAGAAGACCAGGTGAGCGCTGCCACGGTAAAGCATCAAGAGACCATTCATGTGTGGGGTTGCTTCTCAGCCAAGGGATGGGCTCACTCACAGTTTTGCCTAAGAACACGCCATGAATAAAATGAGTACCACACATCTCTCGAGAGCAACTCTTCGCCAACCACCAGGAAACATGTTTGGTGACAAACAATGCTTTCCAAGCATGATGGAGCACCTTGCCCATAAGTCCAAAATGATAACTAAGTTGCTCGGGGAACAAAAACATCAATTTGTTGGGCTCCATGGCCAGGAAATCCCCAGACCTTAATCACATTGAGAACTTGTGTCAATCCTCTCAAGAGGCTGGGTGGACAAACAAAACCCACACAAATTCTGACAAACTCCAAGCAGTTGATTATGCAAAGAATGGGCTGCCATCAGTCAGGATGTGGCTCACAAGTTAATTGACAGCATTGCCAGGGGGATTGCAGATGCTTGAAAAAGAAAGGGTCAACAACTGAAATATTGACTCTTTGCATCAACTTCATGTAATGTCAATAAAAAGCCTTTGACACTTATGATAATGCTTTGTAAATTATACTTCATATTCCCATAGTAACATCTGCCAAAAATAATCTAAAGACACTAAAGCAGCAAACTTTGTGGAATTAATGTGTGTGTAATCTCAAACTTTGGCCACGACTGTACAGTAGCTCATCCCTTATATGGCTCTGCACGTTATTCTACTACGTCCTCATCACCTGGGTAGCCTCTGCTGCTCCTGCGTCACCGGAGCGACCAGAGCTGCTTGGCCTCATGGATCAGCATGGCCGAGCCTTCCATAACATCACAGGCCTGAAATCCAACATGGACCGCCGCTGCCTGAGGGTTGGTGGTAAGGCTGCCACGCCCGCGCCCTGCCTGGCTAGAGTCTTCAGGGCCTGGGCTGTCTCTCAGGCTGCAACCCTGGAGGCAAATAACAACATGGTGAGTAGGGTTTGGAATGTTACAAATAAGAAGAGTTATTACGAGAAGTAGCAGAAGTAGCTCCCTACTGCCGCACGGCAAGCCGCCTCCTCCACTTGCCGCACCGGCAAGCCTCTCGCTCCACTGCCGCACGGCAACTCTCTCGCTTCCACTGCCGCACGGCCAAGCTCCCCTCGCTCCACTTGCCGCACGCGAAGCTCCTCTCTACTGGCCACACCGCAAGCTACCTGATGCACCAAGTCTGGACCAACAGACCCGCAGCTGCTACTTACCCCAAGCCATTAGACTACTAAATAGTTAACCAAATAGCTACCCAGACTATCTGCATTGACCCTCTTTGCACTAACTCGTACCTCTGGACATCGACTCGGTACTGGTACCCGTGTATAATGCCAAGTTATCGTTACTCATTGTGTATTTATTCCTTGTGTTCTTATTTTTTTCTATATTTTTCTCTCTGCATTGTTGGGAAGGGCCCATAAGTAAACATTTCACTGTCAGTCTACACCTGTTGTTTACCAAGCATGTGACAAATAAAATGAAAAAATTTATGAAAAGGACTGTTTGCATTCAGATGTGTCAAACATCCAAATACATTCAGAAGATTGAATTAAGGCTTAATAAATGCATGTTATGACCTCCGATATCCATAGCCCTCTCACGTTGACAGTGTGCTATACCAGGTAGCGAGAGCCTCTGGTTTAGTTTCATAACGTCTAAACCACTGACTGCCTCAACAAGGGAATGCAACATTTCAGCATCAACACAACACATTGGGGAGGAATCTAGTAAATTGAATCAGCTTGCATTACCCCATTCATCTAGACAAGATTACTGAAGGAATGTCACATCTATTGAAGTAGGGGAAGGATTTATTCTGCTTTAGTCTTTGTGCTACCTTTCAGAGAGTAAAGGCCAAATCTAATCTACTATTGACCTTGAAGCATCAAAATATGTTGAAGCTTTCAGTAGTAACAGTAAAATCTGTAGTCAAAAGTGAAATATACTATTATAGACACATCCTGGTGGTGCTATGGAGTTTGTTATTTAGTGGTATTGCTCTAAGTAGAATAGGAGCCCCAGGGCAGTAGTACAGTACCTGTGTAGTGTTCATTGCCCTGTGCAGCACAGGTGAGCAGCTGAGCCATGGAGGATCCCACAGACTTGGAGGTGCTGCCCAGATCCTGAGCACACTTCTCCAACTGCAGAAAGAACAGCACATCAGACACCCAGACAAACAGACTCAGCAATGGATGTAAGAGTAATCACTAGAAGTAATGAGAGACGTTGATTAATTCAATGAATCAGATTTCCCTGACCGATTCTCCAGGTAGTGGTTTCAGCTGCATGTCTATGGCAGCCATCTTGGCGTCTTGGAGCTCAGTCTTCAGAGTCTGGACGGCTGTGAGAGCTGAGTGGATCTCCATGGGGCCGCAGGCTTCGTGGGCCTAAAGAGCACAGGGAGAGAGCAGACCATTGAATTAGTCATTCTAGACTGACAGCTTTTAACCCATCTGAGCTGGTATTTAGTGCATAGTCTATCAGAAGCTGGCTAGTCCTAACAGGGGATAGGTACCCTCACAAAGTGACAAAGCGACAGGTATGACTTACGTGTGTGTGTGTGTGTGTGTGTGTATGTACCTTCTGTGCTGCGGTTCTGAGCTCTGCCAGGCTGGTGGCCAGGTTCTTGGCACACTGACCCAGCTGCATAGCAGCGGCCTGGTCCATCACCGTGGGAACAGACGACTTCGCTGATGTCACCATCTTACTGCCAGGCTGTCATGAGAGAAACAGGAAACAGAGAAATGTCAAATTCATCCCAAGAAGATGTTTGGTACCAGAGAATAGATGTCTTTCTTAGAATCTATTATGACTACAAAACCCAGCCTTGCCCAAGTATAAGACATCAATAAGATATCTTTAGAAGCTTTCAAGCACACACACACACACACACACACACACACACACACACACATATATCAGCACTGTACAATATATTGAGATCCCTTCATTCAATATGTGGTGAGATTAGGAGCCAGACTGGCACTGGGGGTGTACCTGTAGGAAGTTCTGGCTGGTGATGATGAGTGCTAGCTGGGTAGTGAGGTCTTCAGGCTGGGCCTGGCTGCCCCTTACCCCCTGGACCAGCCGGGGAATGTGGTCTGCCATGGCCTAGTGAGCCGCACACATACATAAACAGTAGACACACATACAGTATTCAACCACAGTTTCTATATAGCTGTAGCACCTACTGTATAACTACAGTAGGCATAGAAATTGTTCAATGCAAGCAACTGGCAATGTCCCCTGACATTAAGAGACTTATCCCCAGTACCTTGCAGCTCTGCACCAATTGCTGGTGAGCGGCGGTGTTCTTGTTGGAGGCTGCTGCATTCTGGGAGGCAGCGATGGTCTGGGTGGCTGCAGCTGCAGCTTGCTTGGCGGCATTCTGTTGGAATGTCACACGGCAGTGATTCTAAACATGCCTGACTCRACGAATCAACACACACACACAAGATGCCTCCCAAATGGCACCCCATTCCCTTTATAGTGCACTTATTTTGACCAGGAGGCCCATGGTCAAAAGAAGCGTACTAAAGGGAATAGAGTGCCATTTGGGAGGCAGACAGTCTCCGTTTAGAGCCAGGGTTCCTCAGGTCAGAGATCAAATATTTGTCGTGCCATCTTTAATGTCGGGCAGCAGGGTTCAAACAGTCTCCTGATTTGGTATTTTATTAGGATCCCCATTGGCTGTTGTGAGAGCCTCTGGCCCACTCAAAACATGAACAATAAAGAACATTAACAGCTCAAGGACAAAACTTCATCAATTTAAAAAAGGCACACGTAGCCTCCATATCAATACATACACGCACAAACTATCTAGGTCAAATAGGGAAGGTGTTGCTTTATTGTTTTTTAAAACCAGGTTTGCTGTTCATTTGAGCAGTATGAGATGGAACGCAGTTCCATGCAATAATGGCTCTATATAATACTGTACAATTTCTTGAATCGGTTCTAGATTTGTGGACTGTGAAAAGACCCATGGTGGCATGTCTGGTGGGGTAAGTGTGTGTGTCAGAGCTCTGTGTAAGTTGACTATGCAAACAACTTGGGATTTTCAACACATTGATTCTTATAAAAATAAGTGATGCAGTCAGTCTCTCCTCAACTCTTAGCCAAGACACATAGCCTACAAGCCATTTTAAAAAGTCTAATAAATCCATGTAATATAGCCTACCCCTTCACAATAAATCCATTATTTATTTTAGACAGGTCTAAAGAAGCATGATATGAAGAAAATGTAGTCTATTTCAGAAGAAAAGAATAGCATGCTCAGAGTTGTCCGTATGTTAGGTCCTGATGTGGCTATGCCAAATGGCTGTGGGCTACACTACTTAATTTAGCAGATAAGATTTGCTTATAATTCTGTGGCATTATTTTATATTATTTTACAATATGAAGAATACAATTGAACAAAGCTGAATAAAATACAAATATTTTCTCCAAAACGATTTGAGGGAGTGCGCACTTGCGCACACACACACTATTCTGTGTTGAGCGGTTAACAAAGAAATAGGTACTTCTATATGCATAATTTAGATGTATTAATGTAACTTTAGTTGATGTATTAATGTAACTTTAGTTGTTCTACAAACAGTGGGCTATATGTTTTGATTTTTAATACATTGTAAGGCTGCATGATGAGACTAATGATGATTAGAAAAACCCTCGAAAGGCATGAGCTCGGCTTTGTTTTTGCACAGGCTGTACACACGCCAATAGTCTCTCATTCACAATTTGACAAGCACTTGATAATGCCTCGAATTTCACAGTGGCATCCCCTTCGTGGTCGTAATGCACCCTAAAAAAATCCATGCCTTTTGCAGTGCTGCGTTGTGCCCTTCTCCCTGAGTGTGCAACGCAATCCGAAGCATCTCACTCACACGGCTCTCTGTCATATCCAATTCCGAGGTGCATATTGAAGATATTGAAAGAACTGTCCGCATTTACTTTTCGTCAGCCAACAAGATGAGCAGGCCTAACGAACAGCAAAAGCACTAGCCTATATCAATCTACTATCTCCCATAGTACAAAAGTCGACCTATTCTATTCTTTGCAAGAAATAAATATTCCATGAATCAGTCAGTGTGTGTAAGTGAATCTGTGTGCTGTGGGGTTGAAGCTACAAACCCATAGGCTTTGCTCTCTCATCCCTTCCAGGGTTTTGGGAGGGAGGGTGGACAACGAGCTTGTCATAGCGGATGTAAGCAATGTCCCCACGCACTCTGGCAGCTTTCATGGCCAAGATAAGTTCTTTCCTCTTCTGGTGCACAGCTTCAGGATAGTCCCCGTTGAGGAAGGTACACGTTCCTCTCAAGTTCTTGGCTCTTTCCAGAACAGCTACCTTGTCCTTTTTTATTACAATGTTTTATTTCACCTTTATTTAACCAGGTAGGCCAGTTGAGAACAAGTTCTCATTTACAACTGAGACCTGACCAAGATAGAGCTAAGCAGTGCGACACACACACAGAGTTACACATGGGATAAACAAACGTACAGTCAATAACACAATAGAAAAGTCTATATACAGTGTATGCAAATGTAGTAAGATTAGGGAGGTAAGGCAATAAACCTCAAGAACCTGACCACTACGGGCCTGTCACATGGGCCGGTGGTGGGGTTTCCAGTTCTGTAGGCGCGCTCCACCTCAAATCATCTAGTGGTCCATCTTCAGTTTCGCCGAGATCATTTCCCTCACTTTGTCCTCAGACTCCATCCAGGTCTCATGTGGCGATTCTGCAATTACGTCCACAACCATGTTGTTCCGCCTTGATTGTCCCTCAAGATAATTTGTTCTCCGTCATTGTTATCATGGATTCACACACAGAACTGATGTCCTCTCTCAATGACTTACAGATTGCTGTCATCTTGCCCTTCTCCTGTTTAAACTCATCGAGCTGACCCTGGGAGAACTGCAAACTGTTCTTCAGGTCCTGGACCTCTCTGGTCAGATCGTCCATTCTTTTATTAGTTGAGTCCACCAGTATTTGGACAAAACACTACAAGCCATTTTCTTGTTGTTGAAACTGCATGTAGATGTTTGCTTGTTCACCTGTGACAGAGAGACACCACTGTCCTCAACAGTACTCCTGCCGGCTTTGGTCTTTGTCATGGTACCTAGCAACGTAGGTTACGCTGTTACTCCTCACAGTTCCAGACAGGGCAGGTCGCAGGGAAGATTGAAAACAACAAACAGCAGGGATCTAGACAGCCACAAGCCTGGGACAATCTGTGATCCCAGCCACGAGCTGCGTTCAAGCCCTCAAGAAAACCCCGCTAGCTTGATAGGCAGCTAGCAAGCAGCTACACCAAATAGCTCCTCAGAACCGGTCTTGGTCGGCAGGATCACTGGACAGAGAGTAGCAGACCCAGCAACTGATGCCAACTGCGTCTCGGGATCCAAACTCAAAAGGTAGCTAGATACTAAGAAACTTTATAACACACTTTCAAAACACCAAACTTTCCAAAACAACAAACCGAGCTCTCCCTCATTCCGCTTTCAACAGTCATATGTAAAATGCTCCTTTTACATTTCAGTGGCTAGTAGGATGACGATCGAAGAATGATACTGGATGGTSTCTACTTTCATATGAGGGAAAACATACAAGGACTTCTCAGAATGTAAACAGGAAGGGAAAGGAAGTTTCTATAACAGTTGAATGTWCACAGAGTACACTGTAGCTCTCCAAACACACTCAGTAATGTCCTGTACTGTATATAACTGTTCTTGCATGGTTTACATCAACAGTTGGAAATAATAACTCTGGTAATGTAATCACCTCTGCACGTTAACCTAAAGCCCCAAATAATACAGCAGATAAAAAATACTATTTCTAGACTTTCACTCAAAGCCTGGTGTTTTCCATGTGATTGACAATGTGGTGTGTATGTAGAGCAAGAGCTATGATGAGGAGAAGCAAGTGGAAGTGCCTGCTTACTCAGCCCCAGAGCCATATACAGAGTTTTGCAAACCCATTAATGGGACGCCGTCTTAGCACCAAACTCGCGGCACCACCCATAGGTATACTGTACATATATATGGCTCTGCCCAGCCTAGCTCAGACCCATCCAACTGACCTCGAGCCTGTTAATGAGCTTCTTCTTGATGGCGTTCTGAGCTGCAGCGTTGGTGGCCACGCGTAACCCCTCAGCCGCCTCCCTCAGTCTCTGCTGCTGGTCCTCGTTCTCTGGGTATGCCGCTGCGCCCTGTTACACACACACACACACCCCCCCAGAGACAGACAGACAAACAGAGACAAAGGAAGACACCTCATCTATCATTAAAACTGGAGCAGATGGAGATGCATCCAGGGAAAGTCCAACTGTAATCATGTCCGTTTGTAATGACAGCAGCTCTTCTTTGTCTATCTATCAACATCTTGTTGMTGAGGAAACGTCAAGATTCCTTKTCATTACCTCCTCCTCTGGCTCCAGCTCTCTTTACCTCTCTCTTTCTCTCCAGCTGTCTCTGATTGTACGTGACTGGGTTCAGTWCACACAAACCAATATCCTAAGAGCCTCTGTGCGTCCTATTGTTGAGGGAATGAAGAGAATCTAGAGCCTAAGCCTCCATGCCATTTAGTTAATTAAGCAGCCAGGCGCTTCCCTCACCTGCTGCTGAATGTAACCCTCTACAGTACATTACAGCAGCCATCTTATATCTCACTAACACACACACACACTAAAAACATACCACCCACAGCCACAAGGTGATGTTTATAGTAAGCCCAGACTAATGTGAAGAGACGTTACAGTACTAAATCCTCAAGAGTAGAGGGGAATAATGTGATTGACTGTTGAAATGCAAAACACTTTCTTCATAACAGTGTGTCATGTTAGCCAGCCCAGTACAGGCTATTATTCATACTATTCACTGCTTCCTGTACGCCAGGTTAACTATCACTTATGTGTGATTGGAAATAGTCACTGAAGGGAAAACCAATCGTATCCTAATAATAAAAGGGATTGGAAATGAAAGAGTAGTGTTCGAAATTAAACCACATGGCTTATGTCCAGATTTCTCAACACACAGCTTTGAGAGAAAGCCAAACGAAGAGCTGCCATCTTCTGTGGACTCCCCACTACTGACACAATCCTTTCTCCATGCCTCTCCCCTCAATAAATTATATGATGCTTATATAAGCATCATAGACCCTCTGAAAGTGGGGTTACAGCCAGGGATCAGCCAATGTTTACGGCAACCCTGGAGCAATTAGGGTTAAGTACCTTGCTCAAGGGCAGATCAACAGATTTTTCACATTTTGGTTACCTGCCCAATGCTCTAACTGCTAGGCTACCTGCAACTAGGGGTAGTGTTGAATACAGTCTCCTTTCTGATAGTTACCAAGGAAACAGTGGCTGGGCAAATCCTGCATTGATAGTGATAAAGGTAGCTGCTATAATGTGATTAATGTGGAATCAAATCATTTAACCAGCTGTAAGATATGGCCCCATTTAGCATTCATGATTGCAGGGACATTAATACTTGTCTGTAAGGCTGAGGAGCAGATGAAGAATCAAGTGGACTGCCTGAATAAAAGTAGACGGATATTTAATTAGACAACCAGGAAGCACCCAAATAGCACTGTGGAAAAAGCTCTGGTTTGAATGAATGTAATCAAATGCAATACAACCCCATTTGGATAACCATATCAAACAAATGAAATGCATGTCAATGTAAATWRKAAWTWRKWMTTWRYTSWYWWKYSWMKTKMMWWRWWRRWTAAAKRWWAAMWAAAWAMAAACAATACACTGGCASCTCTGCGAATTACAACCTGTAGTTTYTCACTGGAAAGGGCCATTTTTAGAGAAAGTATGACATAGAAAGAGGTTAGACTAGCCAAATTCTTTCAGACCCCATAGCGATGCCTGTCCTCCTCCAGTCAGTGAGAACTGCTCCGTCTCTTGGTCTCTGGGTGGTGTTTAAATAGGAAGGCCACCATAGCTGGTCACAGTGGTACAATCAGTGATACCTCAGAGGTCACTGGTGGTTCATTAGTGATGAGGTCACTTCATGGGAACATGGTGATCTGAGGGACAACACGGGACATCCTGCTGCGGCCATACACTGCTCTGACAGACATTCTGGGATTCAAAAACAGACGTCTCTCTCTAGGGACTCCAGCCGGGTCCTCTTTTCCCCAGCACATCCAGGCAGACAACGAAAAGGTCACCTTGTGTGTACAGGATGGGGAAAACAACGAACAGGACAGATCATCGGTTCTTGATCTTACAACCTACTTTACTAACCTTCCATTTGGACAACTCCTCTAGTACATACATAATGGAGAATCTATAACCCAGGGGAGTCAAACTCATTCCACGGAGGGCCTAATGTGTGCAGGTTTTTAGTGTTTCCATTCAATTAAGACCGCCCTTGCTGTCTCCACCTGGCCTGTTCCCCTCTCTTCAATGGGATTCTCTGCCTCAAACCCTATTACAGGGGCTGAGTCACTGGCTTACTGGTGCTCTTCCATGCCATCCCTAGGAGGGGTGCGTCACTTGAGTGGGTTGAGTCACTGACGTGATCTTCCTGTCTGGGTTGGTGCCCCCCCTTGGGTTGTGCCGTGGGGGAGAACTTTGTGGGCTATACTCTGCCTTGTCTCAGGATGGTAAGTTGGTGGTTGAAGTTATCCCTCTAGTGGTGTGGGGGCTGTGCTTTGGCAAAGTGGTTGGGGTTATATCCTGCCTGTTTGGCCCTGTCCGGGGGTATCATCGGACGGGGCCACAGTGTCTCCCGACCCCTAATGTCTCAGCCTCCAGTATTTATGCTGCAGTAGTTTATGTGTCGGGGGGCTAGGGTCAGTCTGTTATATCTGGAGTATTTCTCCTGTCTTATCCGGTGTCCTGTGTGAATTTAAGTATGCCCTCTCCAATTCGCCCTCTCTTTCGGAGGACCTGAGCCCTAGGACCATGCCTCAGGACTACCTGGCCGGATGACACCTTGCTGTCCCCAGTCCACCTGGTCGTGCTGCTGCTCCAGTTTCAACTGTTCTGCCTGCGGCTATGGAACCCTGACCTGTTCACCGGACGTGCTACCTGTCCCAGRCCTGCTGTTTTCAACTCTCTAGAGACCGCAGGAGCGGTAGAAATACTCTGAATGATCAGCTATGAAAAGCAAACTGACATTTACTCCTGAGGTGCTGACCTGTTGCACCCTCTACAACCACTGTGATTATTATTATCTGACCCTGCTGGTCATCTATGAACATCTTGGCCATGTTCTGTTATAATCTCCACCCGGCACAGCCAGAAGAGGACTGGCCACCCCTCATAGCCTGGTTCCTCTCTAGGTTTCTTCCAAGGTTCTGGCCTTTCTAGGGAGTTTTTCCTAGCCACCGTTGTGGCGAAATCCTGCACGGAGCCTTCACCGTGCGCTGCCACTTTAAGAGAGCATGAGCAGTAGGAAGAAGGAAATAAAAGAGCTCGTTCAGCTTTTTGGGGAGGAGCTCAGTTTTGGTTGTGTGTGTTATGCTGCAGAGTTTGTTTGTATGTGGTTGTACAGTTTTGGGACAATCCTCGGTGTGATCGCTCGACGACGTGGTTGTTCTCATGTGGGACCGCGACGGTTATGGATCAAAGGGATTAGTAGCAACATTGTTGCRAAGCTTTCATCTACAACCCAACACACCATCGGACCGTCAGATCGTACACCTGCAACCTCAAGACCACAGCTAAGCCCTCTCTTGTTCCCTTTCTCTCTTTCTCTTCCCGCTATGGTCCAGTGCTTTACACTGCAACAGACTCTCTTTTCCTAAATGTATTTAAGTTTCATTGGAGCTGGACTAGGGTGTATATGAACACCACACATTCATACCCTCTGCACTCCTTCACAACAGAGAATACAAACTCTTGCAAATCCTCTGTGTGATGACTGAGTTCATTTGTTATTGTATGAAGTTGCTGTTTATTTGCTCTGCTATTATTATTATATGAGGTATGCTTGGTGGGGTTACCAAGAATTGTGGAAGGACTGTGCTGTGATGTGGGATCTATAGGGTGTGTATTCTTTTTTTCTCTCCGCTGGCTATCTGGTCAACAGGCTACACTCTAGGCAGTCTCTTCTGCTGATGTGTGTGGGTCTGGTAGTGGTACTCTCGCTGTTCTATATTATTTATTTATTTTCGGCCGGGTTAATACCTGCCTGGCGCCCGAACAAAATCTTCTTTACCTTTCTTTAATTAATACCGCTACACCGTGCTTCTAACACCTGCATTGCTTGCTGTTTGGGGTTTTAGGCTTGTTTTTGTATAGGCACTTTGTGACATCAACTGATGTAAGAAGGGCTTTATAAATACATTTGATTGATTGATAGACAACCAGGTGAAGAGATTATTTACTAATCACGTGACCTTAATTCCTCAATCAAGTACAAGGGTGGAGTGAAAACCAGCAGACACTGGGCCTCTGTGGAATGAGTTTGACGTCTCTAAACCCTTTAACTAAATAAATGAAAAGAGGTCTCCCACACTTGATCAGATGCAAGTTTCAGTGCTTAATGTGCTACGCTTTTAATGAACAACGACCTTCATCAGACCGGTTCTGACAAAGGTTGTCGTTGACCGAAAGCTTAGCACAGTCAGTAAAGCCATTATTACTTACTGTACCTTAGCAGCCTCCACCATCCTGGCTGTAGCGTCTGCCAGTAGTTTAGCTTGCAGCAAGTAGCTTTTTAGAGTTGTCAACATCCACTTCCACCTCAGCATCTGACCGCATGGCATTCACCAGGTCAGAGGTGCCTGAGCAGGACCCTGGCCTGACGAACCATCTCTCCTGATTGGGGGAGACAGAGCAGAGAAAGAGGGGATGGGTAGAAGTAGAGGGTGGAGACGTGTGCGTGCGTGGAGATTGAGTCAGCGAACGAGCGAGTCAGCGACAAGAGAGCCAGCAAGCGAGAAGGCGAGAGAGCCAGCAGCGAGAGAGCCAGCGAGCGAGAGAGAGCCAGCGAGAGAGAGAGCCAGCGCGAGAGAGCCAGTGAGAGAGAGAGCCAGCGAGAGAGAGCCAGCGAGATGAGAGAAGCCAGCGAAGCGAGTGATAGAGAGCCAGCGAGAGAGAGAGGATTAGAAGAGCCAGCCAAGCGAGAGATAGAGCCAGCGAGAGAGAGCCAGCGAGAGAGAGAGAGCCAGCAGGAGAGAGAGAGCCAGCGAGGCGAGAGAGAGCCAGCGAGCGAGAGAGAGCCGCGCGCGAGAGAGAGCCAGCGAGCGAGAGAGAGCCAGGGAGCGAAGAGAGCCAGCGAGCGAGAGAGAGCCAGCAAGAGCCGAGAGGAGAGCCAGCGAGCGGAGAGAGAGCCAGCGAGCGAGAGAGCCATGAAACGATCCTAGAGCGGAGGAGAGCCGAGCTGAGTTAAGTTGAGCCAGACCAGACCGACAAAGCATGAGAGAGAATTACTCGAGGAATCGCAGAGCGAAAGACAAGCAAATCCTATGTTATTCTGCACTCACCGTGCCGACGCAAGAGCCATATACTGTGCACTCGCCATGAGACGCAACAAAGCAAAATATGTCACGCCAAAAAAGAAACCCAGAGAGGATGAGAAGATAGTCCAGCAGCACTATCAGCAGACCTTGATCATGACGCAGCGTGAGACGAGTAGCTGAGTTCTAAAAAAGAGAAAAAAGAAGAGAGAAAGAACAAAGCGAAGTTATATAAAAAGAGAAGAGACAATTAAGGCAAAGGAGAAGATATTGACGAGTCAAAAACATGATAATACAGTACGATCAGCACAACGCTTGGTCTATCGGCTTGATTCCATGTAGAAGGAAAAGAGCGAGAAGCCACCGTGAGACAAGAGCTGCATCAGAGAGATGTCAACAGTTGCAATGTGCTGAGAGTCATGAAAAGATGAAGAATGCCAAACAGGCATGCGTGAGTCCAAATTTCAGAGATCCGAGTGACAGATAGAGCAACATAAGCAGTACCATAGAAACCCGGTAAGTCTATGTTTATGCCAGTGTGAAACAATGGTATACTCACGTGCTTGACAGACCACAGACACAGGGAGTCTCTGCATATATTGTAACGTAGACTGCTGGATGCGTAATCGTGGCCATGAAGCGCGATAGCCCGATCCGCTACAGGTTGGACCGAGAGAGCCAGCAGGCGAGAGGAGGCCAAGCGAAGTTGCCAGGACCACCTTGATAATGAAGAGAGAGACGAGCCAAGCGATACGACGTCCTTGAGCCCAGCCATATGAGAGCCGAGTTGATCACCCCA
>NW_019945931.1:0-37245 GCF_002910315.2 Salvelinus sp. IW2-2015 | reverse complement strand
ATCGTAGCTGGGGATTTTAACAAGGCTAATCTAAAAACAAAACTCCCTAAATTCTATCAGCATATCGATTGTGCTACCAGGGCTGGAAAAACCCTAGATCATTGTTATACTAATTTCCGCGACGCATATAAGGCCCTCCCCGCCCCCTTTCGGAAAAGCTGACCACGACTCCATTTTGTTGATTCCAGCCTACAAACAGAAACTAAAACAACAAGCTCCCGCGCTCAGGTCTGTTCAACGCTGGTCCGACCAATCTGAAATCCACGCTTCAAGACTGCTTCGATCACGGCGGATTGGAATATGTTCCGCATATTCAACAATGTTCCGCGTCCAACAACAATATTGACGAATATGCTGATTCGGTGACGCGAGTTCATTAGGAAGTGCATTGACGATGTCGTCCCACAGCAACGATTAAAACATTCCAAACCAGAAACCGTGGAATTGACTGGCAGCATTCGCGTTGAAACTGAAAGCACGAACCACTGCTTTTAACCAGGGGCAAGGTGACCGGAAGCATGAACCGAATACAAACAGTGTGCCTATTCTCTCCGCAAGGCAATCAAACAGGTTAAGTCCCAGTACAGAGACAAAATCGAAGTCGCAAATTCAACAGCTCAGACACAAGAGGTATGTGGCTAGGGTCTACAGTCAATACGGATTACAAAAAGAAAACAGCGCCCGTCGCGGACCAAGGATGTCTTTGCTCCCCAGACAGGCTAAACAACTTTTTTGCCCCGCTTTGAGGACAATACAGTGCCACTGACAGCTGGTGCTCCCCTACCAAAACCTGCGGGCTCTCCTTTCACTGCAGCCGAGGTGAGTAAAACATTTAAACGTGTTAACCCTCGCAAGGGCTGCAGGCGCCAGACGGCATTCCAGCCGCGTCCTCAGAGCATGCGCAAGAACCAGCTGGCTGGTGTGTTTTACGGACATATTCAATCAATCCTTATCCCAGTCTGTGCGCTGTTCCACATGCTTCAAGAGGCCCATTGTTCCTGTTCCCAAGAAAGCAAAGGTAACTGGAGCTAAACGACTACGCCCGTAGCACTCACTTCCGTCATCATGAAGTGCTTTGAGAGACTAGTCAAGGACTATCACCTCGCCCCTACCGGACTGCCCTAGACCCACTCCAATTTGCTTACCGACCCAATAGGTCCACAGACGACGCAGTCGATAACCAGACTGCACACTGCCTAACCATCTGGACAAGAGGAATACCCATGTGAGAATGCATTGTTCATCGATTACAGCTCAAGAATCTAACCCATAGTAACCTCCAAACTCGTCATCAAGCTCGAGACCTGGTCTCGACCCGCCCTGTGCAACTGGGTCCTGGCCTTCCTGACGAGGCCGCCCACAGGTGGTGAAGGGTAGGTAACAACATCTCCACCCGCTGATCCTCAACACTGGGGCCCGCAAAGATGTGCGTTCTGAGCCTCTCCTGTACTCCCTGTTCACCCACGACTGCGTGGCATGGCACGCCTCCAACTCAATCATCAAGTTTGCGATGACACTACACGTGGTAAGGCTTGGATTACCAACAACGACGAGACGGCCCTACAAGGGAGGAGGTGAGGGGCCCCTCGAGTGTGGTGTCAGGAAAATAACTCAACTCAACGTCAACAAAACAAAGCGAGATGATTGTGGACTTCAGGAACAGCAGAGGGGAGCACCCCCCTATCACATCGACGGGTACAGTAGTGGAGAAGGGTGGAAAGTTTTAAGTTTCCTCGGTGTACACATCACGGCAATTGAATTGGGTCCCCCAACACAGACAGGTTGCTGAAGAAGGCGAGCAGGCGCCTTCTTCAACCTCAGGAGGCCTGAAGAAATTGCGGCTTGTCACCAAAAGCACTCACAAACTTCTAGAGATGCACAGAATCGAGAGCATCCTGTCGGGCTGTATCACCGCCTGGTACGGCACTGCTGCCGGCCCACAACCGTAAGGCTCTCAGAGGGTAGTGAGGTTGACAGACGCACCACCGTGGGGGCAAACTACCTGCCCTCCAGGACAATACACCACCCGATGTCACAGGAAGGCCATAAAGATCATCAAGGACAACAACACCCAAGCCACTGCCTGTTCACTCCGCTAATCATCCAGAAGGCGAGGTCAGTAACAGGTGCATCAAAAGCAGGGACCGAGAGACTGAAAAACGCTTCTATCTCAAGGCCATCAGACTGTTAAACAGCCACCACTAACATTAGCGGCCGACGTGCGCAACGAGTACTGACTCAACTCCAGCCACTTTAAATGCGGAATTGATGGAAATTATGTAAAAAGGTACCACTAGCCACTTTGTAACAATGCCATTAATATAATGTTTACATACCCTAACAGTTACCCATCACATATGTATAATACTGTACTCTATATCATCTACATGCATCTTGCCATCTTATGTAATACATGTTACCACTAGCCACTTTAAACTATGCCACTTTATGTTTACATACCTACAGTACTCATCTCATATGTATATACGTACTCTATACCATCTACTGCATCTTGCCATGCCGTTCTGTACCACCACTCATTCCATATCTCTTTATTGTACATATTCTTTATCCCTTTACACTTGTGTGTGTGTATAAGGTAGTAGTTGTGGAATTGTTAGGTTAGATTACTTGTTAGGTTATTACGTGCATTTGTCGGACCTAGAAGCGACAACATTTCGCTACACTCGCATTAACATCTGCCTAACCATGTGTAATGTGACTAATAAAATTTGATTTGATTTTGATTTGGTGTGTTTTGTCTCTGTGACTGCAAGATATGTGTGCCCAAACTCATTGCTAGCATTTGCTCACACTCAAATGCTACCATGATCCTGTGTGTTGCATGAGCCCAATACGCTAACTGGTGATTCATCGACTTTATGCGTGCTGAATGAGGACCCAAAGCGACTGTAACAGAAACAGAGTCTTATTCACAGTCTTAACAAAACCGAACTCCTGGATATATCTTAGGTAAATACAAAACAGGAAAACTGAAATGCCTCTCAGCAAGTAAGAGAGGAAACGACTGAGACGCGACCGACAACTGGCAGGTCGCCTTCGGGAAGGCACAGGCTGTGATGTTTTGTCATTGCATTATCATGTCTTGTCCTCTGTGCTTCCTTTCTATTCGTTTCCCTCTGCTGGTCTTATTAGGTTCTTCCCTTTTCTATCCTCTCTTCTCTCCCTCTCTCCTCTTCGCCTCTCTTTTTTCGATCTTTTTCTCTCTATCGTTCCGTTCTGCTCCCACGCCTGTTCGCTCATTCTCCTAACTACCTTCATTTACTCTTTCACACCTGCCTCCCCTATTTTGCCTCTGGAATGCAGCCTCAGGGTGTGTGGTTTCCAGTTTACAAAGAGTCAGATAAAGTTCGTTCAGGGCCATCGTTGTGTCTGCTTGGGGGGGAATATATACGGCTGTGATTATGATTGAAGAGAATTCCCTTGGTAGATAATGCGGTCGACATTTGATTGTGAGGAGTTCTAGATCAGGTGAACAGAATGACTTGAGTTCCTGTGTGTTGTTATGATGATCACACCACGTCTCGTTAATCATAAGGCATACCCCCCCGCCCCTCTTCTTACCAGAAAGATGTTTGTTTCTGTCGGCGCGATGCGACAGATTTTGCCTGTGCTTAGCTCTATTAAGTTTATTTTTATCCTAAATAACTCCCTAGTCCTTGCCGATGACAAGCATACCCATAACAAGATGCAGCCACCACCATGCTTGAAAATATGAAGAGCGGTACTCAGTGCTGTGTTGTGTTCGATTTGCTCCAAACATAACACTTTGCATTCAGGACATAACGTTCATTTCTTTGCCACATTTTTTGCAGTTTTACTTTACTGCCTCATACAGGATGCATGTTTAGGAATATTTTTATTCTGTACAGGCTTCCTTCTTTTCACTCCGTCATTTAGGTTAGTATTGTGGAGTAACTACAATGTTGTTGATCCATCCTCAGTTTTCTCCTATGACAGACACTAAACTCTGTAACTGTTTTAAAGTCACCACTGGCCTCATGGTGAAATCCCTGAGCGGTTTCCTTCCTCTCTGGCAACTGAGTTAGGAAGGACACCTGTATCTTTGTAGTGACTGGGTGTATTGATACACCATCCAAAGTGTAATTAATAACTTCACCATGTTCAAAGGGATATTCAATGTCAGCTTTCTTTTCCCCCCCCCCATCTACCAATAGGTGCAATTGTTTGCGAGGCATTGGAAAACCTCCCTGGTCTTTGTGGTTGTATCTGTGTTTAAAATTCACTGCTCGACTGAGGGTCCTAACAGATAATTGTATGTGTGGGGTACAGAGATGAGGTAGTCATTAAAAAATCATGTTCAACACTATTGCACACAGAGTGAGTCCATGCAAAGTATTATGTGACTTGTTAGACTTTTTTTTACTCCTGAACTTATTTAGGCTAGCTATAACAAAGGGGTTGAATACTTATTGACTCAAGACATTTCAGCTTTTAATTTTTTATTCATCTATAAACATTTCTAAAAACAAAATTCCACTTTGACCATTTAGGGTATTGTGTATAAGCCAGTGACACAACATCTAAATTGAAACCATTTGAAATGCAGGCTGTAACACAACAGCATTTAGAAAAAGTCAAGGGGTTTGAATACTTTCTGAAGCCACTGTATATAATGTTGCTTTGATTAATGCATAACCCAAAGGTAGACATGACACGAGGGCTGGTGATTAACCAGAGCTCTCTCTCTCTCTATCCTTCTCAGGCCCTACTGTGACATCATCATTAATACTGTGACTCCACAGTCTCACTGCAAACCCAACACCAGACACACAGTCTCACAGAGACAGAGACAAATCTGAAAGTGAAGAGAGCTGCATTGTCTCAGAGGAAGAAGAAGTTGAGAAATGGCTCAGATATCTCTGTGGTTTGACGCATTAACAGACACACACATGCATGGGGGCTCACACAGGCACACACTTGTTTTTAGCGTGTCGAGCAGTTTCCTGCTCAGTGGAAATGCCATCGCTGTCACTCACTGCAGTTATAAAGAGAGATTACACCTCCCTCCTCTTAATGAGAAGTGGAGGAACAACGCAGGCAGGTAGATGCTGCTAAAGGTGACTCACGCACACTTGAATGCGGAACATCAGACTGGATCAAATACACACGTTTACATGCAGAGGCACAGACATACTGATATAGAAGGACAGACAGACACGGGGGGGGTCAACATCTTTGAGTCAACATCAACATCAAAGTCAACATCTTTGAGTCGATAACTACTGTCAGCAGCACCAGCTAGCCACTTCATCAAACCACTATGAGTCGATCTGCAATGGGTGGACTGATGCTGTGCTTAGCTGTGCTGTCCAAGCAGTGCCCATCGATTTCCCCTCTACTTCGGCTAATGCATAGTACAGACATGGAATGGAGAACAGTCAACACCACTAGCCATCATTGGATCTCCAGCCTACTGAGGCTAGTCTAATAGAGTAGGGTGTAGACTACAGGAGTGCTGTCCATAGTTTGGCAGCAATCTCTTTACTTTAGCCAACTATGTAGTGCTACACCCTTTTCTCCTGCACACACAGCACATAGATATGAGGGCAGACCCATTTCTCCCCAACTTATTCTGCAGAGACAAGCATTGACACACCTTTGTTTCTTGGCGCAGAGCAGAGAAAACAGAACATATCTCTTATCTATGAGACCAGAGCCAAGTCAAGATACAACTGATTGCAGAGATGAAGATGTCGGTCATGGCTCCTGCTTAAGGCCAGGACATGGTTTTAAAAATGACATGAAATTTGATGAGGAAGACACAGACAACCAATGACAAGGTGACAGATGAGAGATTGATAAGAGATTGTTTCACGTAGCAACGCAACAAGGGTAATAAATGTGGACAAAAGTAAAGCCACAATTTCCCAACTGCATTATTCGGGATAGTACAATCCTGCCTCCCTTTTTTCGCGTTAACACATTATGAGAATACCTATCACCTGGCAAGACAGGGATTCCTGACAGATCCCTGCAGTTCATATGTCTTCAAAGGGTGTATGAAGTCACTTCCCGTGATCGCAAACAAACGTGACCTTTTCGACCCCGTGATGACATCATACGTACTGTAGCTCTTATCAAGGCTAGTATCTCACAGCTCAATCACGACCTATATGAAAGAGACATGTTAAACATGGAACTGTGTTGTAATACAGGTAACAGTCGCTCTAGACAAGTAGGTATAGGTCTTGTGGAGTGCAGAACAGTTCACACCGTACCTTGGCAGATGGATGCATGCGCTACTGTCAGGTCGTTGGACGAATGCAGTGTACTTACACATCAGAGTCATTACTGATACAATCTACCTCAGAGTGGTTAAGTGTAGGGGTTAGGGCATACTACTGTTTGATCAGACAGACTGTCTGGGTGGGGCGATAAGAAGATACTGGCCTCAGACAAATCAAATGAAAGTTAATTGGTCGCGTACACAGATTTGCGCAGGTGCAGCGAAATGCTTGTGTTTCTAGCTCCAACAGTGCAGTAATACTTAGCAATAATAATAATAATAATACATTAAAAAAACAATACACACGTAACCCCGAAAAATTCAAAAGTTATATAGGACGAGCCATGACTAGAATACAGTATACACATACAGTGCCTTCAGCAAGTATTCACTTCCCTTGACTTATTCCCACATGTTGTTGTGTTACAGCCTGAATTTAAAATAAATTAAATTGTGATTGTTTGCCACTGGCCTACTCACAATACCCCATAATGTCAGAATGGAATTATGTATTTCTACATTTTTACAAATTCATTAAAAATGAAAATATGAAATGTCTTGAGTCAGTAATTATTCACCCCTTTTGTTATGGCAAGCCTAAATACATTCAGGAGTAAAAATGTGCTTAACAAGTCACATAATAAGTTGCATGGACTCACTGTGTGTGCAATAATTGTGTTAAACTTGATTTTTTAAATGGCCACATCCTCTCTGTACCCCACACATACAATTATCTGTAATGTCCCTCAGTCGAGCAGTGAATTTCAAACACAAATTCAACCACAAAGACCAGATTCAACCTAGCAAAAAAGGACACCTATTGGTAGATGGGTAAAAAAAAGAAAGCAGGCATTGAATATCCCTTTGAACAAGTTATTAATTACACTTTGGATGGTGTATCAATACACCCAGTCACTACAAAGATAGAGGCATCCTTCTTAACTCAGTTTCCGGAGAGGAAGGAAACTGCCCAGGGAATTCACCACAAAGCCAAAGGTAACTTGAAAACATTTACAGAGTTTAATGGCTGTGATAGGAGAAAATTGAGAATGGATCAACAACATTGTAGTTACTCCACAAAACTAACCTAATTGACAGGGTGAAGAGAAGGAAACTTGTATAGAATACAAATATTCCCAAACATGCATCCTGTTTGCAACAAGGCACTAAAGTAAAACTGCAAAAAATGTGGCAAAGAAATTACATTTATGTCCTGAATACAAAGCGCTATGTTTGGGGAAAATCCAACAGAAAACTGAGTACCACTCTTCATATTTTTAAGCATGGTGGTGGCTGCATCATGTTATGGGTATGCTTGTCATCGGCAAGGACTAGGGAGGGTTTTTTTATGATAAAAATAAACGTAATAGAGCTAAGCACAGGCAAAATCCTAGAGGGAAACCTGGTTCAGTTTGCTTTCCAACACAAGACCAAATATACACTGGAGTTGTTACCAAGATGACATTGAATGTTCCTGAGTTGCCTAGTAAAAGTAACAATATGTAAACAATATTAAAGTGACCAGTGTTCAATGACTCTATGTACATAGGGCAGCACTCTCTCAGGTGCAGGTTAGAGCACCGGGTGGCAGCTGGCTAGAACAGTGGCTAAGGTTCAGGGCAATGTGCTGGGCGAAGGCCGGCTAGGGATCTCTTTTAAAAGTCCGGTGGCCCGGAGATAGAAGCTGTTACTCAGTCGCTCGGTCCCAATTTTTATGCACCTGTACTGTCTCGGCCTCTTAAATGATAGCGGGATGAACCGGACGTGGCTCGGGTGGCTGAGGTCTTTGATTATCTTTTTGGCCTTGCTGTGACACAGGGTGCTGTAGATTTTCTAGAAGGTAGGCAGTATGCCCCCGGTGATGCGTTGGGATGACCGCACCACCCCCTGGAGAGTCCTACGGTTGCGGATGGTGCAATTGCCGTACCAGACGGTGATACAGCCCGACAGGATGCTCTCAATGGTGCATCAGTAGACGTTTGTGAGGGTCTTATGGGCCAAGCAAAATTTCTTCAGCCTCCTGTCTGTGTGGTTGTCAGTGATGTGCACGCATAGGAACTTGAAGCTTTTGACCCTCTCCACTGGGATCCCACCTTTTCCCTGTAGGCTGTCTGATCGTTGTTGGTAATCAGGCCTACCACTGTTGTGTCGTGAGAAAACTTGATGACTGAGTTGGGTGAACAGGGTGGGGCTGAGCACTCACCCCTGTGGGAGTGTTGTTGCCTACCTTCCTGTCAGGAAGTCCAGGACCCAGTTGCACAGGGAGGGGTTCAGACCCAGAGACCTGAGATAAGTGATGAGCTTGGAGGGCACTATGGTGTTGAAGGCTTAGCTGTAGTTGATGAACCACATTCTTACATAGGTATTCCTCTTGTCCAGGTAGGATAGGGCAGTTTTCAGTGCAATGGCGATTGGTTCATCCGTGGATCTGTTGGGGCGATATGCAAATTGTAGTGGGTCTAGGGTGTCGGGTAAGGTGGAGGTGATATGATCCTTAACTAGCCTTTCAAAGCACTTCATGATGACAGAAGTGAGTGCTACGGGGCAACAGTCATTTAGTTTAGTTGCCTTTGCTTTCTTGGGTACAGGAACAATACAGTGGGGACAACAAACTGGGATATGGAGAGATTGAATATGTCCATAAACACTCCAACCAGCTGGTCTGCACATGCTCTGAGAACATAGCTTGGGATGCCGTCTCGGCCGTCAGCCTTGCGAGGGTTAACACGCTTAAATGACTTACGTCGGCCATAGAGAACAAGAGCACACAGTCCTCGTGAGCATCGAAGGCCCTCTTCGGCGGCTCGATGTTGTTTTCCTCGAATAGGAAGCAGGTGTTTAACACATCCGGGATCAAGGCATCGGCCTCCGCGACGTGGCTGGTTTTCCCTTTATAATCCGTGATTTTCTGGAGTACCTGCCACACACGTCTTGTGTTGTCTTTGGAGAGAAAGAAATCAAGCATCCATGAACAATCATTGTAAGATTGAAAACAGATTGTTTGTTATTTTTCATTATCTCAATGGAGCATATCAATTGGTCTCAAGCTAGTAAACACAAATAAGCCAAATATTTCACAATGATATGGCATAGTTGAACACATTTTATTGCACACCATCTACAGTCCTCTTCCGTAGCCTACATACCACCTACAGTCCGCAATAAGTAGCTATGCCTACCTAAGGCACAACAACACTGCTCTTGAGAGCAGCTGGTGCTGTTCGCTTGTGCTACCGAGCATCGACACCCGCTCTCACACCCATCTTCATTTATCTATTTAGTGCCCAGCGCTCCAGACGTTAAAGAGCACTGACCCTGTGCAACCGCCTGTGAAGAGCTAACCGGCCTCCCGTTGGCCTCTGCAGGGTATGTCTGCAGCCAGGGAAGGAAAGATTGTACAGGGACCATTAATCAATCTATCAATCCATCAATGAATATGGCCATCGCTCTATCTGTGCCCAGTTTCAAACAATAGATGACTGTGGAACTGGACCCATGGAGGCGGTCACAGATTTCAAAATCCACAGTGAAGAGGGCTAAATTTAAGAGATGGAATGAGCTCGTTCTAGATGGGCACCCTAAATGTTTGTCTATGTATTTCTTTCTCACACAACTCCTTAAATGAACAATATGGGATATTGCCTGCTGTTCAATGATCATTTCAATGAATGATATAGGACTACCCTACCCATTGACTGCCATTGGAATGAAACGCAAAGTCCAGATTGTGGCTTTAAAATGGGTAAAAATAACAATAAAGGTTTTTCTATTTAGACTGCAAACCCAGGGAAAGTGCTTGGTAGGACACTGCAATCATCCACGACAAGCATCAGAGTAATAAACCAGGAAGTGACTCAGCAGCAGTTCCATGCAGCTGTTACCATGGGTTACGGGGTAGGTCATCCCGGCCCCATCCTCGGTCCTCAGACACCCCGGTGACACATCTGACCCGATGTTCAGCCCTGTTCTCTTCCCGCCCCCACCTCATTATGCACGCCCAAATGCACATAGGCATAACACATATGCACATACTAAGACATAAAATATGAGTCACCACACTATTGGATTGCTAATATTATTTAGAGATTATTATACAGTACATTCATCTTGATAAATAACGTCCTTCAATAGGGTTGGTCAGTTGCTGACTACGAACAAGAGAGAGAGAGAGAGANGAGAGAGAGAGAGAGAGAGAGAGAGAGAGAGAGACAGAGAGAGAGAGAGAGAGACAGAGAGTGAGTTAGTTAGTTATTGGGTTAATCTAGGGAGGTCACGGTGCCCATGCATGTGAGCAGCGTGAGAATGAGGCTGTGGCCCTGGCCTACTCTCTCAGGAGTCCTCAGCCTTGTCCAGCCCGGGCAGCAGATTAATGCCCTATTAAGAGTAACTGATTTAACATCAATCCACTTACACTGACGTGTGATTAACCTACTGTTAGGTCTTGTACATCTTTTGTGGACACTGCAGGCTGGAATGAGAACTGGACTGAAATCCTTATACAGTACTCAGTGTTCTTTTGTCTTTTCACCAGCACATGGCCGATGGACAGAAATGTCAACAGAGTAGACTGCAGTATTCATCTCAAGACTTTATTTTCAGTCATCGTAATCGATTGCTGTCGCAACATACAGTATGAGCAGTGTCATCATTAAAGGCCCAATCCGCAACTTGTCTTTTTTATATTGATAAGGAAGTGAAGTGAAACAGTCCTGGCTTGTGTATGGATGGAGGTGAGTGTGTTTGTCATCTGTCTGTCCAATTCCAGGAAGTGGAGTGTCTGATGTCATGATAATAGCATTAGGCTTTGCAGGTGAACACTAATTCAAGCTGAAGGGAGTTGGGCTGAATAAATCCCCAACTTAGAGGCAACACCCTCTTGACCACACTGAGGACAAAGAACTGCTAACTCATACAAAATGTAATTGTAATTGAGATGTGAATCTTACTCATGTTTATTATGCGCTTACTTCATTTCTTTGAACATTTGAGATAAAGTCTTCTGTCAAGAGTTTATATCTACACTGTGCCATTGAAATGTGTATATCCGTACATTTGTTCACATGGCTTACAAACAAATACTCTATGAATCAATGTGTATTTCATGAATAACAGTAGATATGAACGCAACCACTCCTTTTTCACTCAACTAAGTGCCTACAATGCCTGAGCTGATACTGAATGTGTGTGATAATCAATGCTGAGTCTGAGACATCGTATTCCCCAATAAACATGGGATAAAAGGCCTTAACCATCAACGTGTCCGTGGATCTTTCTGGAAATAGAGTACTGCATTGTTAATTGAAATGTCCTGGATATATATGCCTTTAAAAAGGGAACATCTACTCAGAATCTCTCTTTAAAAGAAATATGAACTAGTCCACTGTTTATACAGTCCCAAAATGTTTTGCATGTCAGCAGTAAAGTTTTCAAGATATAGGATGTTGCGTTTTGAAAACTTGACTGCTGACATGCAAAACAATGTGGGACTGTATCGACAGTGGACTAATGAGTAAAATACCCAAAGATATTGTCGTTTTTGAGTGGATTTTCCCAGTGCATACAGCCGCATCGCCTTGCAGGTTCAAGGGTCATGGCCCATGGGTTATGTAGAGTACAAAATGTGGGTTACCATCGGCAGACCAGAGAATTGGCCTTAGTTGACAAATACAGAACGTGGGTGGTCCACCAAGTATGCATCACTCAATGTTAAAAAATGCACGGATAAAGAAAGCATGTCGCAATTCACTTCATAGAAACACATTTTTTTATTACAACATTTCACTGTTTCCATTCTTGGTAAAGGTATGTGGCAGATTAACATGAGTTGGGACTTTAGAAAACTCAAAATAATTTGATCGACGCAGAACACATGGAATTAATTTCCAGTAATGATATTTTTTCCTTACAATATTAAACAATTCAGAGACAGGGTGCAACACAAAAAGCTATCCCAAATCACATCGATAAAAAAGGTCATCGTACAATAACGTTTTAAAAACATCAATGTAAATAAAATCCACACGAGTATCTCCGAAGACTAGATGGATTCCGTTTTTTCATCCTTGGTTCGATAAAAAAATATCTGACAGAAAACTTCTATTAACCGATGGGTATGTTAATCATATTACCAGCGTAAAAACAAGAAAAGGTTGTGCATTTTTCCCGAAACTGAAATAAAAAAAGCTGGACACGGTTGGGGCGTGTTACCAGGTTGACAAGAGGCCACACAGGAAATTGGATGTCGAACGAGGGATGTAACTTCCTAGATCCAAGACCACGCCCCCATCCTGTAGCRCTCTCTACCCCGTYTTGATGTTTGGACACCACACCCSACAKCTTTGGSKCCGTCCACKGTACCGCCCCTGGTTGGTTGGTAGTACTTCCTCACTCCTGGCTTGGCTAGGCGAGGGCCTGCTCCTCTATTGGTGGAGGTGGTAGGAGGGGCGGGGTCAGCGCCTGGACATGGATGGTCATCCATCGCAGTGCAGCTTTGTGTTGTTGGTGTGGTTTTTCTTGACAAGTTATACGGCTAAAAAGAAGTGAGTGGAAAGAAGGCAATGCAGGAGGAGGGGGTGTACAGTGCATGACGGAGGGATGGTCTTCACGATGACGCCTGCTTCTCCTGTTCAATGGCTGGGGACAGAGAGAGAGAAAGAGAGACAAAAGAACAGTGATGAGAATCTCAACACCATTGAGGCATAAATGGTCTTTCACTTAGCCTAGGCCTATCATGTCTACTGTAGCATAGCCTAGACCCAAAATGTTAACGTTGAAAAGGTAGGATTATATTCTATAGGAGTACCAGTAGGCCTACAGTACAGTAGCCTTCTTATGATGCATCCCACTGGGCACTGATGTCAATTCAACTTCTATTCCACATTGGTTCAAGGAATTTCATTGAAATGACGTGGAATCAACGTTGATTCAACCAGTGTGCGCCCAGTGGGTTAAGTCTATTCAAAAACATATATATAATTTAAAAAATATAGTATTCATGTGTCATATAATGTCACACTATTGCATAAATGTCTGTATCCTTACTTTCTTTAGTCGGCAGCGGATTCTTCTCCTGCGTCTCGGTCTTTTTCAGCTTGGTCTTGTCGAAACTGGCGACCTCCTCGAGATTTGGCTTGTCAGACATGATTGCGAAGTGTCTGTCAAAACGAGAAGCATTATTTTAATTAAACAAATGCGCAGACAGCACTGCAGCCACAATAGCTTTTCCTCAAGTGCGCAACTAGCGACGTGACCAAAACGTGTAAGTGGTGCGCCTGCATTCTTTTGTTCGCCTCAAGCAGAGCCTGATGCAATTTGCCTCACATCCCGTTACCCAATTCAGGGACCATGTCACACACAGGGGCACAAAACCGCACCCCACAATGAATGGCGCCTAATATTCCCCAAAATGCACATTTACATAACAATACGCGTTCCCATGCTGAGAACGTCGAAAAGAGGAAAAAGCGGTTGGCCAAACATAACCAACCATGCTTTCACATCAACGGCTAAAGTATAAAGTTACAGTATATTAAATGTATTTAAAAAATATTTGTCTTCAATGCTGATCAGACTTTAATTCCACGTGTATGGTCTAAGACTCGCCTCTCCCTTGGGCAGCGCAATCTGGAGAACCACCGCCCAGATCCGCTTTATCTTCGAAGATAAACTCCCAAATTGTACACCAATTCCCTCAAACAGGCCCATTCATGACTATACGTGTCACAACGTTCTATCTAAAGGCACATTTCAAATGTTATTACGCATGATTTAGTCAATTGACCGTAGCCCATCACCACCACAAATAATCTGAACAAAGGATATGGATTGATATGGCTAGTGTTACACAGCGAAACTGAAATAGAAGACATATCCATTCGTTTCTATTTACTAGTTAGATGTTTCTTTAAAAAATAAATAATAAAGAGGTTGTATCCATCCAAACATCTTTATAGTCACACCTTTTGTCCTTGGCACAGTACAGGTTAGAATGTTCTCGCAAGGGTAAATTCAGGTTAGCTAAACTATTCTGGCAGCATTTCAGCAGATATCAGGTATCCTTACTTTTATATGACCAATACCATAAAGTTAATATGAATATCAGTGCTTACCAAAGTTGGACTGATTGACTAGTGGTACTTCTCCAGGCTTTGCGTTGCAGCAATGTGTCGCGCCTTTGCGCAAGCATAGGAGATATACTGAGCATTATGCAAATGAGAGTCTGACGTCACGATACAGCTCCCATCCAAGAGCGATTTGGAAATTAAATCCACGGTATATTAAAATTAGATTACATTTGAACCTCATTTTTCAACGGCGGGAATTTGAACAAATTATGGAGACGTGATACATGTGTCCAAAATGTTACATGTGTTTTTAAATCACTTTATTCACCGAGTTTCAGGCACCACTGAGTTAAGTATGCACAAGACGCCACCTGTCGGAAAACGGAGGTATGTACCACATATTGTATTTAACACCATTATCATGTTACTTTTTCTTGCACTCTTTCATTTCTAAAAGAGCAATGAACATGTCCCTTCTATTAAGTCGGTGTGGGCAAGTAGTCATACGGTCTCTATAAACAGACGCATATGATTATTACCACTGGCAAAGAGAATCTATAGTTACAACTCAAATGTCTTAATAATAAATATCTTATAGCACTTGTCTTATTTTCTCGATGATCCTCTTTGTGAAGTATGTTATGGTTACGTGACAGTTTGGCCTGGTTCAGAAGAAATACCTAGTAAGCACGTGGATGCCAGCTATGGATCTTTTCGTCAGCCACTATCCATCACCAAGAAATCAAAAATGACATCAGTCCTCATGTCTGAGCAACTGTTGCCATCTCCCCATACAGAACGTGACAAGGCAGTAACAAGGCACCCCCCGGGTAGCAGGCCTATATATATATATATACACATACATTTATGAAATACTATATTCGGATTTAGCCATCAACCACACCATCCAGCATCCCCCTTGTTGGCAGGTGTCTCGGCCTGAGCCGAAACAAGGATACTCACCCTAGTTGGTCCTTGGATGGGAGTCCAGGGCAAAGCGTCTCAGACTAGGTGCGCTGATCTAGGACCAGTTTTGCCTTTTAACACACAATTAATAAGATTACATAGTCAAGGAGGACCTGATCCTAGATGGTGGTTGGGCGGTGGTCTTGCATGGCTAGTTTGGTGAACGCACCCTTTTAAGACGTGTGACTGACAAACGTTCAACCAAGGTCCTTTATTTTCCCATGGCACTGCCACAAGATTCTGGTGCTGAAAGTAGCAACACATGTTCCTCATATGGACACCTAATTACTTCCATCTTCCAATGGGATCACACAACTCCTGCCCATAGGGAAAATAACAGTGTACGGTCTATAACAATTCATCTGAGGATCCTCAAAGAAAGGAAGACAGTCAGCAGTATGTAGATGTCACTGTCAAAGTACGTCAATGAAAACCCTGGTGTAAAAAATAAAGTGTGGCTGCCTGTCCGCCAGCAGTTTTCAACCAATCCGCGAAATCATTCTGAACACAGCCTTTGGAGCACACAGCATACAACAGGGGAAAATGAACACTGAGGAGTTACCCTCCTACATTATAACTTTCTCTACAAGTAATTGGAAAAAATAAATAAAACTTAAGACATGAGGAAAGCAGAACTTTGAAATTCGTGACCTTTTGAGTGAGGGTTGTTCGACCAATCACCCTTTGAAAAGATGGTTAAACCTGATAGAAACTGGGGACATTTCCTCTCCAAGTTATCGGATCAAATTAAATGTATATAAATAGAGCGATTGTATCATTGACTTGAATGTGGATACCCCTTTATTAATTTAATCCTATCCGATTGCTGAAATCTGATCAAATATATCTTGCTTCCCAGTTTTTCAAAAGTTTAGAAGTGGTGTTGGAGTTTTAGTAAATCAGCAATTTCAAGATTGTAATGGAGCAAATGTGATCAGAAATACGAAGGTGAGCATGAGGCCCTGCAATGACACCAGTCCGTCACTAGAGTGCACCACCAGGTGCATACCAAATGAAGGAAACAAATGGCAAATCAGACTTGGCCTTGTTACGTGGCACTAAAGAAAGTAGAGTGCTTTAACTAGAATGTCAGACAATGTGGAAATGCTTACAATTCTCTCTCATATCGCAAGTTGAATTCATTGATATAATTTTGGGACTTTAAAGGAGACAATTCTAGATGCTTATAGACATTACGTAGGTATCTGCTGGTTGAACAAATACAGCCTCTACTCTGGATCTTTCTGAGAAAAAAAACTGAACTCCAACACTAACCAAATGTTGCTGGTTAAAGGAATTAAAAAATCAGCTGTTGATGACTAAACAACCCTGGGTGGCATTGATTACCACACACTAGAGCAAAATATAGTAAAAATAGTTCCTCCCAGTTTGCTACCGTTTTGAGTCTAGTGAATAGGACCCTGGTATTTCGTAATCGGCGTGTATTGAGGAAACAAATGTGCCTCTAAAACCAGCAGCGTTGCAGATTCCCCACGGAGCTGGTTAGAACAGTCAGAACTCAAGAAGTGACATCACACAAAGGAATGATTTCATTTATAGTGAAACAGACAGAAAATGAGGTACAACAAACAGGAACATTGTTAGGCAATGGACCTTTGGTTAAAATGACAGCCAGATCCCTTGACTGGCAAGGCTGGCAAAGCATGATATTGAAAACAAACACAATAAGGAAATCTTAACATGGCAATATGCATAAATAGAAACTTGCTGGTCTCAAAGAGGTGATTCTCTTTCTTGGGTCTCCATACGGAACGGAGCTGGGAAAGTGGGCGTGGCCTTTAGGAATCAGTCACGTATAATTGGCCCAAACCGTCAGGGTTTAAGGACTTCCGGGAGGACGTGGCCACTGAAGGTGCGAGCTGATTGGACCATGAGGAGAGAAACGGCCTAAATTGGCAATTGTGACCTCTTCCTTGTGACCATCCTTTATAAGGGCACGTGGCTGAAGAGGTAGGACACCGACTCGCCATTGTGGGTTCTCCTGATCGCCTCAGCCAGGATCATGGCAATATCTATGATCTGGTGGAGACCACAGAAATACAACATCATATACATCTCTATGGCAGACCGCCATCAAACAGTGCCTCAGGTCAGGTAACCTATAGGGCAGCCAATCAATCCTGGTTGGAATGGTTAGCTTTAACAACAGCAGCAAGCTACAGATGCTTCAAGACATGGGAGAGGCAAAATGCTGCATGTATCAACAAATGGATTCCTCATTGGCTAAAAGGTAGAAGGACATGTGAGAAAACAGGAAGTGCCTTTCTGGACTGGGGGTACCTGTATCTTTGGGCAAGACTTCATCTTCTCCTCCTGAGGGATGGTGTTGGTGACCACCACGGCCTCGAAGGGAGCGTCGTTGATGCGCGCGATGGCCGGACCGGAAAATATGCCGTGTGTGAGGATAGCGTAGACCTTGATCGCACCGGCATCAATCAATCTAGAAAGAGAGATATGAGTTGTGTAATAAAATAAAAAAAAAGTGACAGTAATATGTAAACTGTTTGAAATAATGCATAGGAGCACAGTAGAAAAATTAAATATGCACAAGCATCAAATAGAAGAGTGAAAGGTTGAGGATTATCAGAGACCGTGAAACGGGAGCTATGGTTGAGACTGGAACAAACGACAATGACTTACAGGCTTTTTAATTTTATTCCCCCCTTGGGCTACCCATGTCCAAACAGTAAAGTAAAAATAGCAGAAAACGTGCTTTAAAACAGCTACATTTTGTCACTGCAGCAAACAGGAGGGCCCTACATGTTTAGGTCAGCAACTGTACCGTTGGCCATGGCCAAGTCCCCATTTGATGCAGAAAAAAAACCCAGAGTTGATTTTGAATCCCCACATCACTTCTCTCTACACAATCTCTCTCATTAGGTTTGATACAATGGTTCAGGTCAATTAACCATACTGTGATTTGAGATCAGATGCTCAACAGATGAGCCTACTAAGCAACCATCTATAAATACTGACTTTTATTGACACCACAAGCAAACACAAATAACCTAGAGCAATGGCCATGGTAGAATAACTTTGGGGGTATTAGGAGCTGTGTGAGTGTACGTGTGTGTGGTTGCTGTGACTCACTTCTCAGCAGCTTTGCAGATGGTACCGCAGGTGTCGGCCATGTCGTCGACCAGGATGGCCACGCGGTCCTTCACGTCTCCGACCAGGACCATGCGGTCCACCTCGTTGGCCTTCTTCCTCTCTTTGTGGATGAGGGCAAACTCCACATTCAGGCGGTCAGCGATGGAGGTCACTCTGGATACAGGAAATTAAAACAAAGAGATAAGAAATATGAGATATGCATGTCAGCGCTCAGCTGAAATAGCACCGCATTCGCATGACCTCCAGAAGTCGAGCATAAGTCATCTCGAAGACGGACAAGTACAAAGAAACACCCAATGAAAAGGGTTCAACGCAAGGGAGAGATGAACGGGTCCAAACATTTCTGACTTTCCCCATAGCTTTTCCACATTGTTGAAGACCTCAGGACCAGCCGTATCTGGTTCATGTGACCCTGCCACATGGAATTGGTTATTACCGTTTGGCTCCTCCAGCGTCAGGGGACACAATGCAGCTGTTCTTCCACTCTGGAATGTTCTCCCGGATCCACTGGAGGACCGCGGGCTCTGCATACAGGTTGTCCACGGCGATGTCGAAGAATCCCTACGGAGAGATCAGAAAAAGTTAAACATTTTCCATGATAATATACTGCCTCTTCGATTAGCCTAATATTGAGCAAAAACAGAGAGTACTTCAGACTTCACTGCAATAACTTGGGATGAAACTAAAATTGATTAACTACTACTACTCGTTTCAATTCAATATAACCTAATTTAAATCGACAGGGGAAACTGCACCCTGCAATTGCATTGCTGTGATGTGTTGGACGCTGCCTACCTGGATCTGCGAGGCGTGGAGGTCCATAGTGATGATGTGGTCGGCGCCGGCTACAGACAGCATGTTGGCCACCAGCTTGGCTGAGATCGGAGCACGACTCTGGGACACAGAGGGAGTTACAGGCTCTTTCAAATGAAGCACACAATTTCATTATTCAGTGTGACAACAATTGTTGGCATTTTACTGTATTACATGGATTTAAATAACTAGTGAAGTCTAAATCGTCTGCTCCTCCACAAGGAACACAATTCAGGTTAGGCGACGGACAACAGATGGTGATTGGCTACAGGTTGTCGCGTGTTCCAACACAGACATCTCGGTCTTCTGTGGTTAATGCACACAGCCCTCTGTAGCAAAATAGCAGCACAAGGTGACCGTAGAGATTCTGGTTTCAGGGGACAAATCACAACTCACTTCAACCCACAGGTTACTTTATTTACACACACAACAAGTTCAACTCTGGCAGGACGCTTGTTTCAACATCTATTTTGTACTAGGTCACATTCCACAGTGCCATGTGTTGATTTAACATGCCTCGGGGAAAAGACAAGTGATAGGCCAACATGTGGAATTAAACAGCCACCATTTGGTATAAGCAAACATACCCCGTCTAAATCCTTCTTGTATTAAACTTTGATTTAGAAACATAAGTAGACTGTTGGAAATCTGTAATGTCCTGTTCTAGAACCTGTAGTTCCGAGTGTTTGTATAGGCTACAGATGGATTTCCCAACTCCAGACCTCTAGTAACCCCCACAGCACACATTTTTGTTGTAGGCTCAGACAAGTACACCTGATGCAACTTGTCGACTAATTATCAAGCCCGAATGAGTTGAATCTGGGTTTTGGCTAGACTTCTAATATCAGAAGTGACCTTTTCAAAGCAGGTTAGGAACATTAAATGAAGGTTAGGCAAAGGGTTAGCCAAATTGCAAAGATTCTCCAACATGACCTCGAATATGCAAGTTATGACGTCAATTTGACATAGCAAGATCACTGCTAGACATGACCTTAAATCAGGTAAGTCAGCCCGGTGCTACAACAAAATGGTGCTGTTGGGGGTACACTGGAGGACTGGAGCAGGGAGACACTGGGCTACAGTATGCCACTACGTTAGAGGGGCCTTTGAGGTCTGGCATGTTACACCTTCTTGTTACAAAACATAATAGGGCTCCCGAGTAACGCAGGGGTCTACGGCACTGCATCGCAGTGCAATAGGCGCCATTATAGTACCTGGTTCAAATCCAGGCTGTATCATATCCGGCCATGATTGGGAGTCCCATAGGGCGGCGCACAATTGCCCCGGCGTCGTCCGGAGTAGGCAGTCATTGTAAATAAGAATTTGTTCTCAACGGACTTGCCTAGTTGAATAAAGGTTAAATATGCTCCAAAACAGAGATCTCGTGCTTATGGTCTCATGATAGTGTATCAAGCACCAGTTACTGTCTTTGGGTAGATAAAGAGGGAGAAAACGTGGAATATAGGTTAGGCCTCAGAACACCTGCGGGTTGCTACACGAGGAAACTTGTTTGTTACTTTAACTGGAACAGTATGTGAATCATTTACCAGATAAGCGGTGGTCTGAACCTTTTCTCCCCTCTTGGAAAGCCTGACGTCACCTTTCAGTTAAGTAACATTTACATAACTGAACGAGAATTTGGCCTAATTGTGATGGTGATGAACCATGCTCTAATTCAAACCTATAGCTATATTTGGTTGAGGCTGTATTTTTCGTACGTTTGTGTAATAACACAGAAGTTATTGGATGACATGCCAATCAACTCTGTCTGGGGAAAACATTCAATAGGAGGAGATGTGTGCGTGTTTATATACACAGTACCAGTCTAAAGTTTGGACACAACTACTCATGCAAGGGTTTTCCTTTTTTTTTTTTTTTTTACCATTTTCTACATTTTAGAATAATAGTGAAGACATCAAAACTATGAAATAACACATTGAATCATATAGTAATCAATAAAGTGTAAAACAAATTCAGAGATACTTCAAAGTAACCACTCTTGCCTTGACAGCTTTGCACACTAAACATTCTATCAACCAGCTTGACCTGGAATGCTTTTCCAACAGTCTTGAAGGAGTTGCCACATATGCTGAGCACTTGTTGGCTGCTTTTCCTTCACTCTGCGGTCCAACTCATCCTAAACCATCTCAATTGGGTTGAGGTCGGGTGATTGTGGAGGTCAGCTCATCTGATGTAGCGCTCCTGTACTCTCCTTCTTGATCAAATATCCCTTATACAGCCTGGAGGTGTGTTGGGTCATTGTCCTGTTGAAAAACAAACGATAGCCCCACTAAGCGCAAACCAGATGGGATGGCGTATCACTGCCGAATGCTGTGATAGCCAGTCTGGTTAAGTGTGCCTTGAATTCTAAATAAATCAAGTGTCACCAGCAAAGCCTCCACACACCATCACACCTCCTCCATGCGTCACGGTGGGAACACATGCAGAGATCTGTTCACATACTCTGCGTCTCAAAGACAGTGGCAGGAACCAAAAATCTAAAATTTGGACTCATCAGACCAAAGGATAGATTTCCACCGGTCTAATGTCCATTGCTTGTGTTTCTTGGCCCAAGCAAGTCTCTTCTTATTGGTGTCCTTTAGTAGTGGTTTCTTTACAGCAATTTGACCACGAAGGCCTGATTCACACAGTCTCCTCTGAACAGTTGATGTTGAGATCTGTGTTACTTGAACTCTGAAGCTTTTATTTGGGCTGCAATTTCTAAGGCTGGTAACTCAAATTAACTTATCCTCTGCAGCAGAGATAACTTCAGGTCTTCCTTTCCTGTGGCGGTCCTCATGAGAGCCAGTTTCATTATAGCGCTTGATGGTTTTTGCGACTGCACTTGAAGAAACTGTCAAGGTTCTTGAAATTTTCCAGATTAAGACATGAAGGTCAGTCAAAGTAATGATGGACTGTCATTTCTCTCTGTGTATTTGAGATGTTATTGCCATAATATGGACTCGGTCTTTTACCAAATAGGGCTATCGCCTGTATACCACCCCTACCGTGTCACAACAACGCATGAAGAAGAAATTCCACCAATTAACTTTTAACAAGGCACACCTGTTAATTGAAATGCATTCCAGGTGACCACATAAAGCAGGTTGAGAGAATGCCAAGAGCGTGCAAACCTGTCATCAAGGCAAAGGGTGGCTACTTTGAAGAACCTCAAACACTTTCTTGGTTACTACATGATTCCATGTGTTATTTCATAGTTTTGATGTCTTCACTATTATTCTACAATGTAGAAAATAGTATAACATGTAGAAAAACCCTTGCATGAGTAGGTGTGTCCAAACTTTTGACTGGTACTGTATATATGCTACGTTTTGCACTACATACTTGACACCACACATGGGGAATCATTGTAGTAGACTTCTTTGGGCCTGCGAGCAGCCCGGCAAGCAGGCGTACCTTGTCTTTTTTGTCCTGCCGGGCGTAGGGGAAGCAGGGGATGACGGCGGTGACGCGGGACGACGAGGCGATCTTACACGCATTGATCATGATCAGCAGCTCCATCAGGTTGTCGTTGATCTCGCCGCAGCCGCTTTGCACAATGTAGACGTCCTCGCCGCGCACGCTCTCCCCGATCTCCACGCTGACAAAGAGAAGAAGCAGCATTATTTAGTGTCATCTTAAGGAAAAGGATAACTCTTACCACCACGGAACCTCTCATCTCCACACGGAGGTAGAGAAGATCATCCTCATCCTGCTCTTATCACTCCACGCTAGGCCTATAGCTCGTATACCATGACGGAGAAGGCTGATCAGAATCTTCTCGCCATGGACATTTATTAACCTCTCTTGGGTAGGGGGCAGTATTTTCACATCCGGATGAAAAGCGTGCCCAGAGTAAACTGCCTGCTACTCAGGCCCAGATCCTAGGATATGCATATAATTAGTAGATTTGGATAGAAAACACTGAAGTTTCTAAAACGGTTTGAATGATGTCTGAGTATAACAGAACGCATATGGCAGGCAAAAACCTGAGAGAAAAAATCCAACCAGGAAGTGGGAAATCTGAGGTTTGCAGGTTTACAACTCTTGCTTATCCAAGATAGTGGAAATGGGGTCATGTTGCACTTCCTAAGGCTTCCACTAGATGTGCTTCAACTGTGAAATGGGGGCGAATGAGAGGGGATTGATTAAGGTCTCTCCCAGAGTGCCACGAGCTGACCATGCGCGTTCATGTGAGAGTTAGCTTGAGTTCCATTGCATTTCTGAAGACAAAGGAATTCTCCGGTTGGAACATTATTGAAGATTTATGTTAAAAACATCCTAAAGATTGATTCTATACTTCGTTTGACATGTTTCTACGGACTGTATTATAACTTTTTGGACTTTGTCCGTACTTTCCGCTGGACTTGCACGCGCGTCGTGAGTTTAGATTGTGTACTGAACGCGCGAACAACAAGGAGGAATTTGGACATAAATTATGGACATTATCGAACAAAACAAACATTTGTGGAACTGGGATTCCTGGGAGTGCATCCTGATGAATATCATCAAAGTGAATATTTATAATGCTATTTCTGACTTCTGTTGACTCCAACATGGCGGATATGTCTTTGGGTTGATTTGTCGTCTGAGCGCTGTACTCAGATTATTGCATGGTTTTCTTTTTGAAATCTGACACAGCGGTTGCATTAAGGACAAGTGGATCTAAAATTCCATGTATAACACTTGTATTTATCAACATTTATGATGACTATTTTTGTAAATTGATGTGGCTCGCTGCAAAATCACCGGATGTTTTGGAACTACTGAACGCGCCAATGTAAACTCCGATTTTTGGATATAAATATGAACTTTACCGAACAAAACATACATGTATTGTGTAAGATGAAGTCCTATGACTTATTAGTCCTATTCGTATTTGTTGACTCCAACATGGCGGAGAAATGTTGTTTCTATCCGAGCGCCGTCTCAGATTATTGCATGGTTTGCTTTTTCCGTTAAGTTTTTGAAATCTGACAGCGGTTGCATTAAGAACAAGTGTATCTTTAATTCTATGTAAAACATTTATCTTTCAAAGTTTATGATGAGTATTTTTGTTATTTGTTGTGGCTCTTCAATTTTTCCGGATATTTTGGAGGCATTTCTAAACATGGTGCTAATGTAAACTGAGATTTTTGGATATAAATATGCACATTATTGAACAAAACATACATGTATTGTGTAACATGATGTCCTATGAGTGTCATCTGATGAAGATCAAAGATTAGTGATTCATTTTCTCTCTATTTCTGCTTTTTGTGACTCCTATCTTTGGCTGGGGAAATGGCTGTGTTTTTTTGGACTTGGCGGTGATCTAACATAATCATATGTTGTGTTTTCGCTGTAAAGCATTTTTTATTTTAAAATCGGACACGATGGGTAGATTAACAAGATGTTTATCTTTCATTTGCTGTATTGGACGTGTTAGTGTGTGAAAGTTACATATATTTTTTAAAAAATCTTTGAATTTCCCGCGCTGCCTTTTCAGCGGAATGTTGTCGAGGGGTTCCGCTAGCGGAACGTGTGTCCTAGAAAGGTTAACTGACTTGCCTAGTTAAATAAAACCGCTGTTTGCAGACTTAACATCCCACTTTCTTTTTTGGCATCAATCCATTACTACAACTAAATGCTGCCATACTGCAAACTTAAAAAAAATGTTGTCTTAAGTTGGCCTAAGAAAAGTATCAAGTATTAACTGTGTGGTCCGGTAGATAAGTCTTAAGCTACAATTAGGCTCCTTTGCTTGTGCAGTCTGAATGTGCCATCCCCGTGGCCTAGTTGCATGCTAGGACATGCTAGGACTTCAGCATGTTCATCATGTTACACAATACATGGATGTACATGAGAAAATGCCCCCATTTTTTCTTTTTTGTTAGCTCCCCCACACTGGGGTTTGTGCTCTCTGATTGGCTCAAAGTCAAATTGAGGGCCACTGACGAGCATTGCGATTCTACAAGTAGAATCAGTAGGTTCGTCACTAGAGGTTCCGCTTTTGTTCTTGCAAGAGAAGGAACGGCCTCCAACTGTGATAAGTACCTATCAGCAGTGAGACTCTAGGTGTGTTTCATACTTTTTATTTAACTAGGCAAGTCAGTTAACGATTGCGTCCCACTTGGCCAAAAGCCAGGGAAAATGCAGAGCGCCAAATTCAAATAAAATGATATAAAAATCAAACTTTCATTAAATCACACATGTAAGATACCAAATTAAAGCTACACTCGTTGTGAATCCAGTTAACATGTCAGATTTCAAAAAGGCTTTTCGGCGAAAGCATAAGATTCTATTATCTGATGATAGCACAACAGTAAACAAAGAGTGTAGCATATTTCAACCCTGCAGGCGCAAAATGCAGAAATATAATATAAAATCATGCCTGACCTTTGACGAGCTTCTTTTGTTGGCACTCCAATATGCCCCATAAACATCACAAATGGTCCTTTTGTTCAATTAATTCCGTCCATATATATCCAAAATGTCCATTTATTTGGCGCGCTTGATCCAGAAAAAAACAGCTTCCAATTTGCGCAACGTCACTACAAAATATCTCAAAAGTTACGTGTAAACTTTGCCAAAACATTTCAAACTACTTTTGTAATACAACTTTAGTTATTTTTAAACGTTAATAATCGATCAAATTGAAGACGGGTCTATCTGTTTTGAATATAGGAGGACAAACTAACGCTACTTTTCTAGTCTTGCGCAACTCTCAAACAGTACACATAACATTACACTGATTCAAGATGGCCGTACTCCTTCATTGGACAAAGGAATTGGACAAAGGAATAACCTCAACCAATTTCCAAAGACTGGTGACATCCAGTGGAAGCGGTAGGAACTGCAAACAAGTCCCTTAGAAATCGAGTATCCCAATGAAAAGTCATTGGACAGTGATCCCCCCCCCAAAGATCTGAATGGTTAATCCTCTGGGTTTTGCCTGCTACATAAGTTCTGTTATACTCACAGACATGATTCAAACAGTTTTAGAACCTTCAGAGTGTTTTCTATCCATATCTACTAATAATATGCATATCTTATATTCTGGGGATGAGTAGAAGGAAGTTGAAATTGGGCACGCTAGTTATCTAAAAGTGAAAATGCTTCCCCCTATCCTAGAGAAGTTAAGAACAAATTCTTATTTACAATGACAGCCTCCTGCGGGGACAGGGGCCGGGATTAAAATAGGACAACACACACATCACGACAAGAGAAACACCACACCTCTACATAAAGAGACCTAAAACAACATAGCATGGCAGCAACACGACAACACAGCATGGTTGCAACACAAAACATAGTACAGACATTGGGCACAGACAACTGCACAGACGGCAAGAAGGTAGAGACAACAATACATCATGCAAAGCAGCCACAACTGTCAGTAAGAGTGTCCATGATTGAGTCTTTGAATGAAGAGATTGAGATAACTGTCCAGTTTGAGTGTTTTTTGCAGCTCGTTCCAGTAGCAAGCTGCAGCAGACTGAAAAGATGAGAAACCCAGGGATGTGCGCGCTTTAGGGACCTTTAACAGAATGTGACTGGCAGAACGGGTGTTGTATGTGGACGATGAGGGCTGCAGTAGATATCTCAGATAGGGAGGAGTGAGGCCTAAGAGGGTGTTCTATATAAGCATCAACCCGTGGGTCATGCGACAAGTATACAGAGATGACCAGTTTACAGAAGAGTATAGAGTGCAGTGATGTGTCCGATAAGGAGAATTGGTGGCAAATCTGATGGCCGTATGGTAAAGAGCATCTAGCCGCTTGAGAGAACCCTTAACTGTCGATCTATAAATCTGAATCTGGATCTGAATCAGGGTTAGTTTGGCAACTGGGGGAAAGAGGAGCGATTACGATAAAGGAAACCATGTCTAGATTTAACCTTAGCATGCAGCTTTGATGCAGGGAAACTTAAATCAGTTGTACCAAATTTCTATCAGCATGTTAAATGTGCAACCAGCGGGAAAAGAACTCTGGACCACCTATACTACACACACAGATGCATACAAAGCTCTGCCTCACCCTCCATTTGGCAAATCTGACCATAATTCCATCCTCCTGATTCCTGTTTACAAGCTAAAATTAAAGCAAGAAGCACCAGTGACTAGATCAATAAAAAAAAGTTGTCAGATGAAACCGATATTTAGGTACAGCACTGTTTTGCTAGCACAGATTGGAACATGTTCCGGGATTCCTCCAATGGCATTGAGGAGTACACCACATCGGTCATTGGCTTCATCAATAAGTGCTTCGATGACTTCGTCCCCACAGTGACCGTACGTACATACCCCAACCAGAAGCCATGGATTACAGGCAGCATCCGCACAGAGCTAATGGCTAGAGCTGCCACTTTCAAGGAGCAGAACTCTAACCTGGAAGCTTATAAGAAATCCCACTATGCCCTCCAACGAACCAAACAGGCAAAGCATCAATACAAGATAAAGATCGACCATTACTGACTACAAAGGGAAGCACAGGCAAGAGCTGCCCAGTGACACGAGCCTACCGGACAAGCTAAACTACTTCTATGCTCGCTTCAAATAACACTGAAACATGCATGAGAGCACCAGCTGTTCCCGGAAGACTGCTCACACTCTCCACAGCCGATGTGAGTAAGACCTTTAAACAGGTCAACATTCACAAGGCCGCAGGGCCAGACGGATTACCAGGACTTGTACCGCGAGCATGCGCTGACCAACTAGCAAGTGTCTTCACTGACATTTTCAACCTCTCCCTGTCCGAGTCTGTAATACCAACATGTTTTAAGCAGAACACCATAGTGCCTGTGCCCAAGAACACTAAGGTAAGCTGCCTAAATGACTACAGACCCGTAGCACTCTCGTCTGTAGCCATGAAGTGCTTTGAAAGGCTGGTCATGGCTCACATCAACACCATTATCCCAGAAACCCTAGACCCACTCCAGTTTGCATACCGCTCCAACAGATCCACAGATAATGCAGTGTCCATTGCACTCCACACTGCCCTTTCCCACCTGGACAAAAAGGAACACCTACGTGAAAATGCTATTCATTGACTACAGCTCAGCATTCAACACCATAGTTCCCTCACAGCCCATCAATAAGCTAAGGACACTGGGACTAAACACCTCCCTCTGCAAATTGATCCTGAACTTCCTGACGGGCCACCCCCAGGTGGTATGGGTAGGTAACAACACATTCGCCACGCTGATCCTCAACACAGGGGCCCCTCAGGGGTGCATGCTCAGCCCCCTCCTGTACTCCCTGTTCACTCATGACTGCACAGCCAGGCACGACTACAACACCTTCATTAAAATTTGTTGATGACACAACAGTGGTAGGCCTGATCAGTGACAACAACGAGAGCCTATAGGAAGAGATCAGAGACCTGGCCTTATGGTGCCAGGAAAACAACCTCTCCCTCAACGTGATCAAAACAAAGGAGATGATTGTAGACTACAGGAATAAGAGGACTGAGCACGCCCCCATTCTCATCGACAGGGCTGCAGTGGAGCAGGTTAAGAGCTTCAAGTTCCTTGGTGTCCACATCACCAACAAACTAACATGGTCCAAGCACACCTTGACAGTCATGAAGCGGGCACGACAAAACCTATCCCCCCTCAGGAGACTGAAAAGATTTGGCATGAGGTGACTACCTCAAACTCTAAACCCTCAGAGGTAGTAATAACACCTGTGGGAAGAGGGGCATTCTCCGTGCCAAACCACATGACCTTTGTTTTGGAGGTGTTCAGAACAAGGTTAAGGGTAGAGAAAGCTTGTTGAACACTAAGAAAGCGTTGTTGAACACTAAGAAAGCGTTGTTGAACATTTAACACAACATCCGGGGAGGGGCCAGCTGAGTAGAAGACTATCATCTGCATATAATTGGATGAGAGAGCTTCCAACTGCCTGAGCTATGTTGTTGCTGTAAATGGATGACAGCGTGGGGCCTAGAATTGAGTCTTTGGGTACTCCCTTGGTGACAGGCAGAGGCTGAAACAGCAGACTTTCTGACATTATACATGGCACTCAGAGGGGTAGTTAGTAAACCAGGCCAAAGACCCCTCAGAGACACCAATACTGCTTAGCCGGCCCATGAGAATGGAATGGTCTACCGTATCAAAAGCTTTGAACAAATCAATAAAAATAGCAGCACAATATTGCTTAGAATCAAGGGCAATGGTGACATCATTGAGGACCTTTAAGGTTGCAGTGACATCCATAACCTGAGTGGAAACCAGATTGCATACCCGAAAGAAAACTATAGACATCAATAAAGTCAGTTGATTATTGACAAGTTTTTCCAACACTTTTGAAAAACAGGGCAAAACAGAAATAGGCCTATAACAGTTAGGATCAGCTTGATCTCTTTATGCTGCAGTAGTTTATGTGTCAGGGGGCTAGGGTCAGTCTTATATCTGGAGTACTTCTCCTGTCCTATCCGGTGTCCTGTGTGAATTTAAGTATGCTCTCTAATTCTCTATTTCTTTCTCTCTCTCTCGGAGGACCTGAGCCCTAGGACCATGCCTCAGGACTACCTGGCATGATGACTCCTTGCTGTACCCAGTCCACGTGGCCGTGCGGCTGCTCCAGTTTCAACTGTTCTGTCTGCGGCTATGGAACCCTGACCTGTTCACCGGACGTGCTACCTGTCCCAGACCTGCTGTTTTCAACTCCAGAGACAGCAGGAGCAGTAGAGATACTCTTAATGATCGGCTATGAAAAGCCAACTGACATTTACTCCTGAGGTGCTGACTTGTTGCACCCTCAACAACTACTGTGATTATTATTATTATTTGACCATGCTGGTCATTTATGAACATTTGAACATCTTGGCCATGTTCTGTTATAATCTCCACCCGGCACAGCCAGAAGAGGACTGGCCACCCCTCATAGCCCGGTTCCTCTAGGTTTCGGCCTTTCTAGGGAGTTTTTCCTAGCCACCGTGCTTCTACACCTGCATTGCTTGCTGTTTGGGGTTTTAGGCTCGGTTTCTGTACAGCACTGTGACATCAGCTGATGTAAGAAGGGCTATATAAATACATTTGATCTCCCCCTTTAAATAAAGGACGAACTGTGGCTGCCTTCCAAGCAATGAGAACCTCCCCAGAAAGGAGAGACAGGTTAAACAGGTCAGAGATAGGCTTGGCGATGATAGGGGCAGCAACCTTAAAGAAGAAAGGGTCTAAACCATCTGACCCAGATGCTTTTTTGGGGTCAAGTTTAACCACGTCTCAGTAATGACCAACACATCTGGATTGGATCTGTGAACCCACACTTTCAAATGATCCATTTTAGGTAATGAGCTTCTTGTGTTAACATGCAGAAAACCCAGGCTTTTACGAGAGCAGAAACCAGTGAAGCAAATATCAGAGCACAAGTCAGAACTGGGGCTAGCAACATTAGATGGGCCAGGGTGTACACGCACGTTTCCAGATATCATCAACAGTAATACAATCAAGGCACGGCAGAGGACAGGGAGAGCTCTGCAGTGCTGATTTATGACATCTGAATGTGCATCAGATGGCAACAAGATCATATTGTACAGCAATTCTATCAGGTAACATGAATACAAAGCAGGCGAGAGGTGGTTAGAATAGGATGGGAGGCCAAAAGTCAGTGGAACCAATAGAGTCAGAGTCCCAAGCGCGGGAACAAACAGTCTGTCCCACGGTTGGGTAAAGAAAGTCTGTAGTCAACAAAGTACGCATGAGTCATGAGGCAAATAGCAAAATGCACAAGAATTTATAAAAAATATAACGAGGGGGTAGCCAGTTCAGAGTCACTCGCCCAAACAGTGTGTGTGTGCTGGAGGCGAGCGAAAGCTCGGGAGAAAGGGGTGAGTGTGGGGGAGGTACCTGTACCAGACAGGGGGAGACAGACCAGAGGGTGAGCAGATCACCAGGTGGAATCCAAGCAGCAGTGCAGCAGGCAATGGGAGTAGGTGTCATACCCACTTGGAATAAGCTTTTCTTTCTGGAGGCAGATTTCTTGTAGAGAATGCCAGTGAATGGTCTGAACAGCAGGAGGGTGCTTCAGAGGACGCTTCAAAGACTCCTGACATTTATTGGGCCAAAAGCCCTTTCACGTCACACCTTAGAGCTAATTGAATTTGTATCTGGTCTGTCCTTTCACACCTGGGAGCGCAGTTCCAGGTTGGATGGTGTCCTCAGGTCTCTGTTCTTTATTTGCTAGAGCACCCTCCATATAACTTGGAAATAGAAAACATTGGAAGCAGTAATCTATCCGGTTATTTTTGGTCAAAATTAGGTTGTAGGTTAGGAGTTTTGATTTGGAGCAAAGGCCATGCTGTGGAGAGTAGCATCCTGGATATGTACCTGCCGAAAAATCCAACTCCAAATCTATCCTTTTGTAAATAAATAAAAAAACATGTTGAAAGATGTGAGGGCTCACATTAAGCTGTGTCTCTCTGAGGGGGGCATGTCTCATGACCTTTGTTTTGGAGGTGTTCAGAACAAGGTTAAGGGCAGAGAAAGCTTTGTTGTTGAGCATTTAACACAAAATCCAGGGAGGGGCCAGCTGAGTATAAGACTATATCATCTGCAGTGATCATCTAGTTAATACTATCTCCTTGCTCCCACTTTTCATCCTTGCAAGGAGGACATCCCACAATAATATCTTATTTATCTGTGTCCTTGTACTCACTATCAGACCGAACTTTATCCAAAAGCATCCACAAATTCTAAAGTAGATAATTGTATTAATATAGCTGACAAAGACCCACGATTGCACATAGGGGAACAGTAATGAAGCTAGGCTAAAAATCAATAGGAGACCGTAGCTCACCTTGGTTCATGGGGCAGTGCAGTGAACTCACTCACACCCATTGCGAGTATTGTAAAGTCTACAAGCACCAGTGCAGGTTGATTTTGTAGTTACCATCTCTACTGAACAACTAGGTCAGCTTGTTTACTTGCTGGAAATGAACCTAGATTACGTGCATGACATAATTTAGGCTAAAATGGAACCAGGAGTGGCAGCATGGCAAAAGAAATATAGGAACAATTCAGATGAGGAAATGATGCATGTATATATATTTGACATTCGAGTCATTTTAGCTGAGGCTCTGTATAAGAGCGAATTACAGGTGCAATTAGGTTTAAGTGCATGACATTATTTAGGCAGAGATGGAACCTGGGGTGGCAGCAGGGCAAATAATTATCGGAACAATTTGGATAAAAAACATGTATAAATGAAAAAATGTAAAATAAAAATATATGTTATCAGTTCGACTTACTGGTACAATTAGGGAACATCGACCGATTTTTCACCTAGTCGGTGCAGGGGGTTCAAACCGGCGGGTTTTTGGTTACTGGCCCAACCCTCTTACCCACTAGGCTACCTGCAGTTATAACTCTTCATTCTCTTTTCATTACACTTTATCTGCAACGTTTCAAGACGTTTGCCTACTGAACGTGGCCTCGTTCTCTGTTGCTACAGTAGTTGGTTCTTTTTACCCGAACTATGTTGGCTATTATTAAGTCACGTGAGTCTTTCCGCAAACTAGCTAGCATGGAGTATCTTGCAAAGTTACGACTCAACAATGAACACCAGCACGCGTGACCATGGGATTACATAACTAGCCAATTTAGGTGTTGATGTAATAACGGCAACAAGCTAACGTTATTCAGTCTCGTTAGCATAGCTGGCAAACATAACGTACTAAGTTACTCCTGCGCACATGTGCATGCATGACCCAGGGTGCAGTAAGTTAACGTCCAGCACCAGATAGCTGAGCTAGCCTAGCAAGCTAACGCAGCTGATAAGTTAGCTAATCATGCACTTATCTAAAGGCAGACGATAAATGCGTTAAAAAAATAAACCTACCATGTTTCTTGGTTGGAGAATTTCTTCGTTATCACTTTCCCCAATTCCAGTCCGAGGCGATCAGCCACTTTTTGTGACAGGTCTTGGTGGGAGCTCCCGCTGAAAAGCACGATGTTCGGCATGTCCTAAATATTTCTGTGCAATTTGGTTATGCGAGTTGGAGATTTTGGATGCAACAATTATCCCTCAAGGGGCAAGTTAGCTAACAAGTTAACTTATTTTCGCTGAAGCCCACGCATAGCAGATCAGCACAACCGGAGACCTAAAACTGAAAAGGAAGTGAGAACAGTGTTTGCATGGTAGAGCAGAAGTGCCGCTTCATAATTCTTCTTCTTCTTTGGGATTGTTTTGGCGGATCGCATCCGATTTCAGGTGCATGCACTGTCACCTACTGTATTGGAGTGTGAGGCTATTCACAGCCTACCAACATTAAGTTATTTGTGATATAGTATTATACAATTGGGGGAAAGGAAAAATGATCCCGCCAACCATTAGCCCTCATTTTTTTAAATAAAAAACACCACCGTATTCCATTATTTACCCTATCTAATCCTACTATGGTCTGGGGGGACAGAGCACTACCAATCAACACCCCCTGCAAATGTTCTGCAGTAAAACCTTGCAAACCCAGGTATTTCTCTGTGGCTGCCATCCTCTTCCTCAATGGACAAAATCGATGTCTTTCTTCTTAGGTGGGTTTTTCCCGAGGTTGGCATCCAACGTTATGGTCCATGCTATTTGGAAGGCCAAAACTCCATCCCACCAAAACAGGCTGACATTTCAGTCAGTGTTTTCAAACAGCTTTTACACTAATAAGGCATTATCATAATTTCTAAAAATTCACAGTATTATTCCAACCTCATACTGTAGAAATATATATAAAACCGGAAAATCAAAATTTTGACTGCACTGGGCCTTAAAAAAAAACAATGTATTTGCTTGTCCTGCCACACATACATCAGGCCTACTATGACTGACTAACGCCTCAATCACACGGACAGCATCATTGCATTTTGGTACACCAGAAGTACATTCATGTCCAATGTAATGCTGCATTTGCCTTGCAGCATTGCGTTGCAGAGGCATTTGCAGTGCGTTCTGTGTGGTGCATACGTTGGATTTATCGAACGTATGTGTCAAACTGTATGCGTAGACAGCTTGACAGACATGGTAGCAGAAGGTGAATGTTGAACTTTTGTTGCACACATATCCAGATGATGCCGCATACTATTTTGAGCAATGACACTATTGGTGTGATCAAGGCATAATACTGTAGTTACATGTACTGTTGGTTTGAAAAGCACATTGGCCAGAGATTCAGAAAGGAATGGTCTCTTACAGATTGTGGTTTTTCAAAATGTCCTCACAGTCTCCACCCTTTACCCATTAAGGCCTTTGGATCTGTGTGTTTTAACTTGATTTAACTCTGAGAGAGATTGATACCTCAAGTACTTCTTTTATCCACACACAGAAACCTTTGTCAACGCCTTGGTGATACACTCCCTCTTACTATGCTCACATGAGAAGCATCACGCTAGGAAAGAAGGGCCTCCTGTTCACTTGAAATGAATAGATGGTTTAATGTCCAAATGAGTAAGATGGAATTTGGACTGAAACATTTTCATGTTCAAAATGGCATTAGCATTTTTTTGTAGATAGAGAAAGCTACTAGGCCTAGAGTGTAGAAAAATGAGGTGGTGCACAAGTTAATATGTTTTTTTACTGAATGGAGTTCTTCTACAAGATATTAGTGGAGCAAATGAAATAGCAAGTGAAGACACACCATGACCCTCAGATATGTAAAACATTTGAATGGTTCAGAGAAGCTGAAAAAAATATTGAGTGGATTTTTATGTTTATGTTTGGAGAAATAAAATGTAATCTGATACATACAGTTGAAGTGGGAAGTTTACATACACCTTAGCCAAATACATTTAAACTCAGTTTTTCACAATGCCTGACATTTAATCCCAGTAAAAATGATCACCACTTTATTTGAAGAATGTGAAATGTCAGAATAATAGTAGAGAGAATAATTTATTTCAGCTTGTTTTCTTTCATCACATTCCCAGTGGGTCAGATGTTTACATACACTCCATTAGTATTTGGTAGCATTGCCTTTAACTTGGGTCAAACGTTTTGGGTAGCCTTCCACAAGTTTCCCACAATAAATTGGTTGAATTTTGGCCCATTCCTCCTGACAGAGCTGGTGTAACTGAATCAGGTTTGTAGGCCTCCTTGCTCGCACACACTTTTTCAGATCAGCCCACCATTTTTTTAATAGGATTTGAGGACAGGACTTTGTTGTCCTTATGCCATTTTGCCACAACATTGGAAGTATGCTTGGAGTCATTTGGGAGACCCATTTGCGACCAAGCTTTAACTTCCTGACTGATGTCTTGAGATGTTGCTTCAATATATCCACATAATTTTCCACCCTCATGATGTCATCTATTTTGTGAAGTGCACCAGTCCCTCCTGCAGCAAAGCAACCACACAACATGATGCTGCCACCCCCGGGCTTCACGGTTGGGATGGTGTTCTTCGGCTTGCAAGCCTCCCACTTTTTCCTCCAAGCATAACGATGGTCATTATGGCCAAACAGTTACATTTTTGTTTCATCAGACCAGAGGACATTTCTCCAAAAAGTACAATCTTTGTCCCCATGTGCAGTTGCAAACCGTAGTCTGGCTTTTTTATGGCCGTTTTGGAGCAGTGGCTTCTTCCTTGCTGAGCGGCCTTTCAGGCTATGTCAATATAGGACTCGTTTTACTGTGGATGTAGATACTTTTGTACCCGTTTCCTCCAGCATCTTCACAAGGTCCTTTGCTGTTGTTTTGGGATTGATTTGCACTTTTCGCACTAAAGTACGTTCATCTCTAGGAGACAGAACACATCTCCTTCCTGAGCGGTATGATGGCTGCGTGGTCCCATGGTGTTTATACTTGCAGACTATTGTTTGTACAGATGAACATGGTACCTTCAGGTGTTTGGAAATTGCGCCCAAGGATTAACCAGACTGTTTTCTGAGGTCTTGGCTGATTTCTTTTGATTTTCGCATGATGTCAAGCAAAGAGGCACTGAGTTTGAAGGTAGGCCTTGAAATACATCCACAAGTAGACCTCCAATTGACTCAAATGATGTCAATTAGCCTATCAGAAGCTTCTAAAGCCATCACATAATTTTCTGGAATTTTCCAAGCTGTTTAAAGGCACAGTCAACTTAGTGTATGTAAACTTCTGACCCACTGGAACTGTGATACAGTGAATTATAAGTGAAATAATCTGTCGGTAAATAATTGTTGGAAAAATTACTTGTGTCATGCACAAAGTAGATGTCCTAACTGACTTGCCAAAACTATAGTTTGTTAACAAGAAATTTGTGGAGTGGTTGAAAAACGAGTTTAATGACACCAACCTAAGTGTATGTAAACTTCCGGCTTCAACTGTAGATGTTGAAGGACACCACTGAGTCCAGAGAGGATCATATTAAAATGCATACAATGAAAGAACTTTTAAAAAATGATTAAACATTACACACTGCCTGATCGACTTAAAAGCGCTTTAATAAGATACTTGCTTACATATTTTATGTCTTTTCATTAATTTTATGCCCTCTGTATTTGTTTTAAAAAACATGTCAAAATAATTTTGAAATTACACTAAGAAGTTTTAAATACAGCGCAATTTCAGTGCTATGGTACATCAATCCTCTCCACATTGCAACCTATAACTGCATCGTCAATATCACATTAAAGAGTACATGTCTTCCCAATGACCTCTCAAAATGTCTTTAGTAATTTATATATTCATATAGTGTATCATATGTACTGTATGTACATTATATACATGGAAAATAAATTGTACACAGGAAGAAGGGTGTCTATAATAACATCAGTTCTTATTACAAAGGTCTGGACTTGTATGGCTTTGTATAATGTACATAACACTAAAAGACGGTGCCGCCGGCTGGGCGTCCTACTACTTGCTAAGCAGCGTTTTGAGGGAGCGGGTGAGTGCGTTGGCGATGGCTGACATGGTGCTGGAGTGGCGGACCAGGGCATTGACGCTGTGGTCGCTGGGCGCTCCGATGGACGCCACCTCGGCTGCGCGCAGCAGGCAGATGTAGTTCATGACCAGCTCGTCCACCTTGGCCACCACCTCCCTCTGCTGTTGGGC
>NW_019945930.1:111978-113843 GCF_002910315.2 Salvelinus sp. IW2-2015 | reverse complement strand
ACAGTCACTCTACTGGTACAGTCACTCTACTAGTACAGTCACTCTACTGGTACAGTCACTCTACTAGTACAGTCACTCTACTGGTACAGTCACTCTACTAGTACAGTCACTCTACTGATCATGACATCTACATCCAACAGGGCTATTGCTATCACTACCCTAATACGGCTTTGGTCCTATGGCCCCGTGCACACTCCTTCAAGGCCTGCGACACACCAAACAACACGCACACACAGCCGCACACCCCTCATGTTTTCTTTTGAGCCGAGGACGTTCCTTAATAGACCTCCGTGACTCTGTTCCAAAGCTTGTTAAACACAATGTGTGCAGTGGGAACCCAAGTCGTAGTCGGGATTATGATTCATGCTCTAACACACGGCGCCACGGCCTCTTTGATTTATCACACGTCACCGTTCATACTCCCAAATTACAATTTCAGAGGGAGAGGTTGGGTTAAGGGGTTTGGTGGGTGGAGAGGTGTGAACAAAAAAAAACATTCATTACTATTTGTGGRCTGCAATTTCACGAGGCCAGTTTGCTCAGTGCAGTGCTGCTGTAGAGTGATGCTGCCGTTCATCAGTTTGTAGTCAGCCATTCACAGATTATTAAAGCTTTGTAGAATGATAGAGGCCCACATCAGTTTGTAGTCAGCCATTCACAGATTATTAAAGCTTTGTAGAGTGATAGAGGCCCACATCAGTTTGTAGTCAGCCATTCACAGATTATTAAAGCTTTGTAGAGTGATAAAGCCCCACATCAGTTTGTAGTCAGCCATTCACAGATTATTAAAGCTTTGTAAGACAAAGTACTCCTGCCTCGTTTGCACTCAGGCAATATGCTGGTCGGGGTGAAAAAAAAGGAAAATAAGGACCCGGGGATAAATCGTAGACTTTGCAATAACCATTCATATGTCATCATTTCCAGTTGGCTGTAAATCTGTACGTAGTGTGTAGAAAGTGGTCCATGATGCAGACATCCGGGTGGTGACAGGAGTGTGTAGAAAGTGGTCCATGATGCAGACGTCCGGGTGGTGACAGGAGTGTGTAGAAAGTGGTCCATGATGCAGACATCCGGGTGGTGACAGGAGTATGTAGAAAGTGGTCCACGATGCAGACGTCCGGGTGGTGACAGGAGTGATTGCTGGGTGTTCCCTCTACCACTGTGCTCCAGTACAGCTTCATTCATAATATGTTGACTAACACGTAACAATTGATTTGATCATTTTATTTGTCCCTGTGTCGTTCTGAGTGACTGAGGTGAATAATATTCATTTGAAATTCACACTCTACCGCTGTTTCTGTTGTGTGTGTGGTTGTCTGGGATTGGCTTCGTTTCCTGGAATCAAAATGTATACATACTCTATCTCTAAACAATACGTGTTTTAATTCAACATCTTGATAAATGTGTACATTCATTCATTCATTGAAATTCATATGTTGACACTGCTATTTGAACAAATCATTGCTTACTCGAACTAACGTGTGTTATTTGACACATTATATACTCAGTCTTTGTCTTTTGGTCCTCTTCTCTGTAGCTTTGAACGAGCCAACCATCGACTACGGCTTCCAGAGGCTACAGAAGGTTATTCCCAGACATCCAGGAGATCCAGAGAGGTTACCAAAGGTCAGTACATCTGGTCAGAAAGAGAGAGACCAACGCTAGATCCAGTTTAATCTTTTTGTTACAAAGCTTTCCTGTTATAAGTCGTTGTCTAGCAGGTTAATAAATGAAGTCCCACCATTAATACCCGATTGACGACAGGTGTCTCTCTCTCGATGCTTTTTTTTGACATTTTTCTTCCATGTTTGAATTCCAACAAATAAGCGGTTTGCGCCGCCGGGCCGGGCGGCCCGCCCGCAAGG
>NW_019945930.1:98191-104117 GCF_002910315.2 Salvelinus sp. IW2-2015 | reverse complement strand
GAGAAAAAGGAGAGAGCAGGATCCAGTTAGATATACGGAGAGAGCAGAGAGAGAGAGAGAGAGAGAGAGAGAGAGAGAGAGAGAGGAGACAGAGACGGAGAGAGAGAGAGAGAGAGAGAGACGAGGAGAGGTTAGTCAAAGGTTCAGTACATCTGAGTCAAAGAGAGAGAAGCAAGGAGAGAGAGAGAGACGAGAAGAGAGAGAGAGGTGAAGAGTAGACATGCAAGAAAGAGAGAGAGAGAGAGAGTTATTCCCGAAGGTCAGTTACATCTGGTCCAGAGCCCGCAGGTTCCCCCGGCGGTTAACATGTATCACAGGCCTCTTGTTTTGATGTGTGACATAAAAGAACAAGCCCACGCTATGCTTATCCTTGCTCTTTTTTTTTTGTGTGCAGATTCTTTGATTAAATATATATTATATTTGTTCCTTTTCTTTTTGAAATGCGCTATCGTGTTACCCGGCTAATAGAAAAACCTGCTAATTTCCCATTTGAGGCGTGCAGAGCCAAGGGGCCCTTCTTAATAACCTGTTCAAAGAGTATTGTGTCCCTATAGGTCCTGAGTGGTTCAGATAGAACTGACCACCGCTGAGGCTAATAACGGATATTTTGCTAATATCTATTAACACGCAGCAGGCTAGCTCAACCATATCACAAACTACCACGGAACAGTTTCTAACACTGTGGGGTGTTACTCTCTCAGTTCAGATTTCCACTGACACTCTGAGAGTGAACTATAACAGCCCAGTAAAAAATATATATATATATTTCACTTTTATTTAACCAGGTAGGCCAGTTGAGAACAAGTTCTCATTTACAACTGCGACCTGGCCAAGAATAAAGCAAAGTAGTGTGACACAAACAACAACACAGAGTTACAGGTGGGATAAACAAGCGTACGGTCAATAGCCCTGTAGCAGGGTTGGAGCTCACCAACACATTACACTGTTTTAATTCCACCAGAGTTTTTATATATATATATTTTGTCTCCGCTGAGAAAAGTATCTGCACAGAACATATTATTTCAGTAAATGCTTTAAATTTATCTCTGTTGCCAATAAAACGTTGCCTGGGCAGGCTCCGTACACACAGCTCTCCCTCTCAGAGCCCTCTGTCTCTCCATGTGGACGTGGGCAGGCTCCGTACACACAGCTCTCCCTCTCAGAGCACTCTGTCTCTCCATTTGGACGTGTTTAAACCACATATGAGATGTAGTCCTAACATCGCCGTTAGTTAGAAAATAAATAACACGCCCCCCCCGCAAAAAAAACTATTCTAACAAACGAACAATCCAGGAAATGCACCTCTTTCCACTTTCCCAAATAACGTTGTCGGGCTCTTAGTGTTCAGGTGAGAGGGAGTTTAGATAGCCTTCCTCATGCACCACGCAGGACCCCGCGTGAGACGATGGCAGAGACAGAGATGGAATCTGGCTGTTTCAATAAAACAACATAAATATTAGATTTTCCTTTCTAATGGACCCCGATGTAGAGCTCTGCAGCATGTAAATGAAAGAGCCGGGTGATTCATCATGGTTAAGCCAGCCGTCTCAGCGCTCTGCGCCCCGGTCAGAGCAACGCTCCCCGCGCCACGTAAAGCAGCAATTGACCCTTCTATATATTCTGAATGAGAAGAGTAATGGAATGAAAGAACATCAGCATTAGATGTTGCAGAAAGGGGAGGATGAAGGGAGAGGAGAAGGCAGAAGCAGGTGAGGGGGGAGAGACGCGGGGAGAAGGAGAGGAAAGAGAAGAGGAGAGAGAGGCGAGAGAGAGGAGATGCAAGAGAGGGTAAGTGAGAGATGAGAGGAGAGAGAGGAGAAAATGACCGGGTGATCGTAGATGAGTAAGTAGGGAAAGCGAGAGAAAGAGAGGAGAGACAACGGAGAGAGAGAGAGATGAGCATGAGGGGAGGACAGGAGGAGGGATGACGGAGGAACGAGAGGGGGACGACCGAGGAGCAAAGCCGAAATTGGAGGAGAGAGAGCGCTCTCTAGCATTTGGGAGTCCGCGAGTTTCCGTGATCGCAACAGGAGTTGCGAGAGGATGCAGTGAGGAAGAGAGGGTGCCAAGAAAGAGAGAGAGAGAGGAAGATAGCAATATGCGACTGAGGAGGGTGTCAGGGAGAGGGAGGGAGAGAAGAGAGAACAGATATGAAAAATGCAAGCTTGAGAAAAGCTGAGGATACCTCATATTCTCTCGCGACTCGCGCGTAGACATGATTAAGCGGGAGAAGAAGACCAATGGAGAACGATGGATGGACGGAGGGAGGAGGGCGGCTCAGCGAAGAGAATGTCCACTAGGTGTGACACTCAATCAATTGGTGTACATAGCCCATCTGTAAACAGGGCAGGGTCCGCGATCGATCTACCTCATCCATGGTGTGTGAACTATACTTGTATTTATAATTTGTGTGTATATTATTCTTTGATACTACCTCATTTGACTCAGGGCACAGCATCACGCACTGATGCATCTGCCTCATACTCCTCTCTGACCCATCTACTTTCAATGCTCAGCTGCCTATCACACCTCCACTACTGTTACTAATTTATCACTCTCTAAGCGCACTTGATTCATGTGTGATTTAGCATTCCGATTTTTATTTCTCTCTTGCTAATCCCTAGACTCTTGTCGATTCCTCGAAGTAATGACACATAGTTTGATGAGTGATTGTGATGCGACAGAAAACCATTATGGTGAGCTTTGTATCGGCCTTGACGTATCACTGATCACGTTGCTGCTTCATGCCTATACATCCTGTACAGAGAGCCTGATGTGGAGTTCACCTCCCTAGTTTGGATAACATAAACACCAGGCTGATCCAATGGAGGAGAGCACACATATCCACACGGATATATAACCATCCAGAGAGGAAGTAAAGGCAATAACTAGGAGCTGTCATGTGATACGGAAGAAGATTACAAAAAGGGGGGACTGTTGAATCCTCACTCTTTTTTTTTGTTAGGGACTTGTTTGAAAACGGTGTAACCCCATTCCGTCTCGGTTGCACCGGAGCCAAAACAGAGAACGGCTCGACATACTATATTACCAGCCTGAATTAGATACTCTCCTGCGCGATACTCTCCTGCAATAATCATCTAGTGGGAACCTAGCTTATTTTCCACTGAGGCTCCTAATGTAAATGCGGCGCCACCAGCACCTATCCTCCTTGGTTGTTGTCGTCTTGTTTCACTTGGCAAACACACAAATCCATTTAAATTCCCTTTTCAATCTCCATACAGAAGATATTGTATTATTTTATTGGAAATGCGTTCATGTCGAGCAATTACCCATATGCATTTAAATTCATCTTCATCTTTTTAGCCTGCTTTTCTTTTTTTTTGAGGTTGCTACATCTACTGCACCTGCTCAAATGTATTCATAACCAGAGGCAAGAACTAACAGAATAATTGCTTTACAGTTTTATAATGACATTATCACCTGGAGGCACATCACCTTGGTTACCTTCTTTAACGGAGATGATATGTACTCCTCAAGATAGTCGAGTGTGAGGATAATCAGTACCGCCACCCCCCCTCCACCCCCTCCATTTAAATGGCTTGTCGTCCGTGGGCATAACAATGAACACTTGTAATAAMAACACGATCACATTTATCATGAAACAAGCTCTGAGTTCATGTTGAGCTTTAATAGTTCCCGTTTAACCCAGACTCTGTAACGTCCCTGTGAAAAAAAAGGGAGTCAATTACACTTATCGTCTTTGACACTTTTCTGAATTTACATTGAAATGCACCTCGAACAGCCATTCGCCTGTTAATCATATTCACAGCATGAGCCTCTTTGCATGAGTGGGGCCGTGGTTGAACAAAACAAACACGACAAACTCATTCAAAGCACCCCTTGACTGATTGGGTTACGTTCTTCTGGCTTCTCACCGTACAATATGATCAGCACTTAAACGCAGCCCTGCAAATCAGGTTCATTAYTTAAGACGCTATGCGGTAAATGACAGATTAAAGATGAGAGGCGATGTTATTTTTCCTCAACCCCATCCTTATGTTTCCTCCTACAGTAGAGTGCCATATGGACGAGTAGTGGAGGAGGGCGAGAGGCGGCATTTCCTGTTTCGACGGAATGAGAAATGGGTTGTGTATAACGTGGCAGTTTTAATTGTGATAATCGTCGCTCAAAATGGGGAGGCATGTAAAAACTCTTGTGATATGACGGAAGAGATTATGAGTAATTATTAACGCGGCATAACGCGTTCAAAAAACACTTTTATTCTCCTCTCAGGAGAGAGAGGAGAAGGAGAGAGAGAGAGAGAAGGAGAGGCGAGAGAGCAGAACAGAGAGAGAGAGAGAGAGAGAGAGAGAGAGAGAGAGAGAGAGAGAGAGGAGAGACGAGAGGAGAGAGAGACAAGAGAGAGAGAGAGAGAGAGAGGAGGAGAGAGAGCAGAGAGAGAGAGAGAGAGAGAGAGAGAGAAGAGAGAGAGAACAGAGAGAGAGAGAGATAGAGAGAGAGAAGAGAGAGAGAGAGAGAGAGAGAGAGAGAGGAGAGAGAAGAGAAGAGAGGGAGAGAGAGAGAGGGAGAGAGCAGCCTGGGTTGATGAGAGTAGATTAAAGACAGCTGGCCCAGTCATTGATTGTACCTGCCTCATGACAAGTGTAATTCTTTATTTTGTATGCAAAACTAGATGCATGCAACATCAAGCATAGACACCAATTTCAGAGGTAAATGCTCATTTTAATAGCCATCCATCCGGCAATTTTCTGATTAGACGTCCGGGTGTATAAAACGTATGGCGCTACAACAAGAAACCCCGTCTCCTGTCATTAATCTTCATAAATACAGGATCCAACATGGTTTTGTTGTTCTGAATGAAACACCAATCCAACCACGATCAGGGTCTCCGTGGTCACCCAGTGTCCTTCTGAAAACAGCAGTCTACATTTACAATCCAACCACGATCAGAGTCTCCGTGGTCACACAGTGTTCTTCTGAAAAAGCGTCTAGCATTTACAATCCAACCACGATCAGGGTCTCTGTGGTTACACAGTGTTCTTTCTGAAAACAAGCAGTCTACATTTACAATCCAACCACCAATCAGGCTCCGTTGGTAACCCAGTGTTCTTCTGAAAACAGCAGTCTACATTTACAATCCAACCACGATAAGGGTCTCCGTGGTCACACAGTGTTTCTTCTGAAAACAAGAGCAACAGCAGTCTACATACATTGAGTCTACAAGTCTGCCGCCTCTCGTTTATATATGGTAATGCTTGCCGTGTTTATTTTGCTGTGGTCTGATAAAAGCTTTGTTTGCGGTGGAACAAGACAGAATTGTTCATGTATATCAACGGTACCTCCAAAACAGGAACTAAAAGAATGGTATTTTCAATAAGACTTTCAGAGTGACTATTTGGATTAAATGAACCACTATCTACACCTTTCCACCCTCAAAAAAAATCGAAATATCCCAAGAAATACTGCTTAAATTCTTATTTTCGGCCTTGAAAACAACAACCAGCCCAAAGCGACAGGAAGTGGCTGAAGCCTCTCCGTGTGGCGTTGTTGACACTGTTGGCAAGGCGTATCTCATTCGGAGGGGACTTTAAGCAGCAAGTGAGTCCATGTTGTTATAAGTAGACGGAAGCATTGCAGACACGGATAAGAACAGGGTCCTGGTGCATCCCGTGTCCCTGGGCACTGGCACTCATCGCCGGCTGGAAGGAAGTTCACTTTACGAAGTCCTTTACAACAGCCAGTGAAAGAGGTTAATTGAAAAATGTCCTAACTGTCTTATTATGAAAGAGCTAGATTAACCCAAGCTAATTCACTTTATTGTTGAGAAGAAGAAGAATGAGCATTGAACTCTCCTGCAAATGTGGGGCTTGACATTAGGGGTGAGATGCTTGTCTTTAAGGACTCTGCCAGTTTAATTAAGATAGGGAAATAATGACTCATTGTT
>NW_019945930.1:86100-96238 GCF_002910315.2 Salvelinus sp. IW2-2015 | reverse complement strand
TTTGTTCTACGACTTGGCCCAGGAACTGTATCCATTTCTCTAACAGAAGTCGTAAGGAATCTACTATAAAAAAATGCTGTTACAGGTTCTTAAATCCAATTTTGTGGTGGCTTTACCGCTAGAATCAATTTCCCAAACACAAGAGTCATAAATAGCCACCAATAAGACACTCTATACTGATGATTTGCTATTTAAAACTTTTATAATCCTCTCTGCCCGCTTTTCCCACTTGCCTTTTTTAGTTTTTGTTCATGTGTCTTCTTTTTGCCCACAGGCAGACATCGTCCCGACGATTAAAATTGCCCATTTGGAGGCGGAGCCAAATGCTGGGCGAGCCCCTAAAGAGAGACTGAACTTCCAGCTTCCCCATCTGGTTTATATGCCCCCTGTGCCCGTGTGCAGAAAGCAAATCGAACCATGTCCGCTGGCTCTCTCCCTCCCCTCTCCTCTTCCTTCTCCCTCCCCCTCTCCCTCTCCCTGTATCTCTCTCCTTAACCCTCCTCTCCCTGTCTCTCCCTCTCTCTCTCTCTCTCCTTCTCCTTCCCCCTCTCCCTCTCCCCTCCTCTCTCGCTCCTGCCCTTCCCCTTCCCCCGTCTCCCTCTCTCTCTCTCTCTCTCTCCTTCTCCTTACCCCCTCTCCCTCCTCCCTCTCCCTGTCTCTCTCTCTCTACCTCCCCTCCCTGTCTCTCTCTTCTCTGTCTCTCTCTTCTCGGTCTCTCTGCTCGAAGGGATGCTCTCAATTGGTCTAAAGTGGCTGCCCTCCTTGGCTCTCCTTTTCTTTCAATCGAAGCTGATCTGAAAAACTCGTCACTGCAGTGCAGATGAAGCTAGCTACTCATCTAGCCAGTTTATGGCAGTTTGTTACTGAAAAAAGGAAAGGAACCAAGGACAGGAAGGAAGCCACTTTAGACTACTGAGATTCTTCCTCTGACTCACCCAGAAGGAAAGGAGAACAAGGAAGCCACTTTAGGCTACGGAGATTAATCCTCTTACTTACCCAAAGGAAAGGAGACAAAGAAAGCCACTTTAGCTACTGAGTGCTTCCTCTGACTCACCCAGAAGAAAAAGGAGACAAAGGAAGCCACTTTAGGCCTACTGGAGATTTAATCCTTCGATTTATCCAGAAGGAAAGGAGACAAGGAAGCCACTTTAGACTACTGAGAATTCTTCCTCTGACTCACCCAGAAGGGAAAGAGCAGAGAAGCCAACTTCTATACTGGTGAGACTGAGTCCCTCGTGAAATACCTAGTGTGGAATAGTGCTCATTCACTCAGCACAGGAGGTTAAAGAAACAGAGTGTCTGCAGCGGTGTTGCATCAACAACATGTTCCATTGGTTCTGCCTCCAATCAATTGGACTCGTTGTTGAGAGTCATCCACAACTCCAATGACCAATACACAACTGGTCGATCAAAGCAAATTCATTCCTTCTCTGTATGTACTGGACCTCAACAAAGATGCTTCACAGGTTCCATGTAGTGAAATGGTGAACAAAAAGCTTCCGTTTATCACATTATTTTGAAATTGCTTTATTGTTCATTATAGCTTAATTGTCTGCTGACAGTTAGAATGTAGAATGGTGGATGTGAGTGTAAAAGGCAGTGGACTGTACAGTATGTGTTTCATTTATATGCTGATGTTTAACCCCAACCCACTCACACCACCCTGCTGTGGCAGGACACAATACCTACCACCAATTATCCCAATGGGGAATGTGCATAAGAGAATGGGGAATTAAAGGATAGTCCACACAACTAGGCCTCCATTTACCTCATATGATTACTTAGAAATTACTCCACTGACCGTGAGGACTCAGTTACCCCAAAAATATAACCTGTCTATCCATTGACCCTGAGGACCTCAGTTTACCCAAAATAAAAAGGTAAGTTTACCGCCATTGTGCAGACCCGCACACCCTTCTGAGAGGGCCTTGCAGTTGGGGCGGTGCCAGTTCCGTACCAGGCGGCAGATAACAAGGCCCGGACAGGATGCTTTCTTCAAAATTGTGACGAGCATCTATAAAGTTGTGTGAGCGGTTTTAGGGTGACAAGCAATATTTCTTCCAGCCTACTGAGGTTGACAGAAGCACTGTTGCCAACCTTCTGTTTCACCCTACTGTCATGCCTCTTGAGGTGAACCATTTCAGTTTAGTGTCGTGATTTACGCCAAGGGGGGAACTTCCAAAAACTTTCCTTGGAATTCCAGATTTCATTCTCCTTTGTTTTGTTGATACTGAGGGAAAGGACGTTGTTTCCTTGGACACCCCACTCGAGTCCCTGTGCACCTCCTCCCGTGTAGGCGTCTCATCTTACGTTGATGATTGAGGTTGAGGCCGGCGATGGGCCACCGCCACATGGTGAAAAACAGGACGAAGCCAGCAAACCTTGTGGGGTCCCAGTGTTTGAAGGAATCAAGCCAAGTGGAGATTGTTTTACCTTACCTTCCACAACCTAGGGGGCGCCCTTCAGAAAGGTTCCAGGGACCCAATTTCACAGGGTGTGGTTGAGATTCAGGGGGCCTTTCAAGCTGTAATGATGAAGCTTGGGGAGGGTACTATGGTGTTGATTGCCTGAGTCTATAAGGTCAAACTGATCCAGCATTCTCGACGACGCTTTCCACGATGGGATAGGACTGTGACTGTTGGCGAGTGCATCAATGTTGCGACCTCATTGGGGCTGCTTACAGTAAATTGAGTGGTTTCTAGGGTTGGACAGTAAGGTGGAGATGGATTTCCCTTGACTAGGTCCCAAAGCACTTTCATGATGAAACAGAAGGTTGGAGTGCTAGCGGGCGATAGTCATTTAGTCAGTACACCTTGTGCCCTTTCTTGGTTACGAGGAACAATGGTGGGCCTATCTTTTGAAAGCATGTGGGGAAACCTAGATAGGAGAGAATCAATAATGGTAAAACACACCAAGCCAGCTGGGCTGCGCATTGCTCTGCAGATCTGGCTTAGGGATTTCCGTTTCTAGACGGGCCCTGGTAAGCCTTGCGGAGGTAATACGTTTAAATGTTCTTACTCGGAAACATCGGCCACGGAGAAGGAGACCCCACAGTCTTGATAGCGGGCTGCGGTTGTGGCACTGTTATTCATCCTCGAAAGCGGGCGGAGAAGAAGGGGTTTAGTTTGTCTGGAATCAAGACGTCGGTGTCCGTGAATGGCGGTTTTCCTTTTGTTGTCTATGATGCTGTAGAACCCCTGCCACATTATGCCTCGTGTATGAGCCGTTGAATTGCGACTCCACTTGTATCTATACTGGACATTTTGCTTGTTTGATTGCCTTGTGAGGGGAATAACTACACTGTTTGTATTCGGCCATATTCCCATTCCCAGTTGTTAAATGCGGTGGTCGCTCTTTCAGTTTTCGTTGAATTAACGGTTTCTGGTTAGGGTAGGTTTTTAATAGTCACAGTGGGTACAACATCTCCTATACATTTCCTTATAAACTCACCTCACCAAATCCAGCGTTATTCGTCAATATTATTCTCTGAGGCTCCCCGGAACATATGAATCAAAACAATCTTGAAGCGTGGATTCCGATTGGTCAGACCAGCATTGAAAAGTCCTTAGCACTGGTACATCCTGTTTTGAGTTTCTGCCTATAGGAAATGGAGGAGCAAAATGGAGTTGTGGTCAGATTGCAGAAAGGAGGTGGGCGGAGGGCCTTGTATGCATGTGAATTTAGAGTAGCAGTGATCATTGTTATATCCAGCGCGAGTGCTACTGTCAATATGCTGATAGAATTTTAGGTACCTTGATCTCAAATTGATTTGTACAAATACCCAGCTACTTAAATGCAGCCTCAAGGATAATATGGTTTCCGGTTTGCATAAAATCCAGTGAAGTTCCTTGAGGGCCATCGTGCTATACGGCTTGAGGGGGGATGTCACACGGCTGTGACATTAACTGAGGAGAATTCTCTTGGGAATAATACGGTAGGCATTTGATTGTGAGGAATTCTGAACAGGTGAACAAAAGGGACTTGACTTCCTGTATGTTGATACAATTTACACCACGTGTGTCGTTATATCATGAGAAACATACAACCCCCGCCAATTCTTTCTCCCAGAGAGATGTTTAATCCTTGCCAGCGCGACGCCACAAATAATCGAGGTGGCCCTGTACCCGACCTCCATCCCGAGAGAGCCATGTTTTCCGTTGAAACAAAATATGTTACAATCCCTGATTCTCTCTCTGCGAAAGCATCCGTTGCCCTAATTTCGTGTTACACTTGTTACTGTAGATTTGAACATTAGCGCGATATATACTCGGAAGCATGTGGTGGTGTGCGCCGCCTCCTGTGCGTATAAATACTTTCTGAAAGCACTATATATCTTGATTAGATAAGTGACAGTATTCAACCACTGAGTCAATAACATGTTCAAACACCCTTGCCAGCAATTACAGCTATGAAGTCTTTTCTGGGTACAGTCTCTAAGAGCTTGCACAAATGGATTGTCACAATTTGTCCCATTATTCTTTAAAAAATTATTCAACTCTGTCAAGTGTTTGTTGATCATTGCTAGACAGCCGTATCTTTCCAAATTTTGCAAGATTATATCTAAGTCAAAAACCCTGATGTCTACGCCATCAGCGAGAATATATTCAATGTTGTCGGTGTATATTTGGCCTTCAATTTTAAATAATAGTTTTTTTAGGTAATTGTCCTGCTAAAAGGTGAATTTGTCTCCCAGTGTCTGTTGAAAAGCAGATTGAACCAAGTTTTCCTCTAGGATTTGACCTGTTCCGTTTAGCTCTATTCCATTTATTTTTATCCCAGAAAACTCCCTAGTTCTTGTGAATGAAAAGCATACCCATAACATGATGCAGCCACCATCATGCTTGAAAATATGATATGAGTCGTATTCAGTGATGTGTTGTGTTGGGTTTGCCCCAAACATAACGCTTTRTATTCAGGTGAAAAAGTTMATTTATTTTTTGCAGCATTACTTAAGTGCCTTATTGCAAACAGGATGCATGTTTTGGAATATTTTTATTCTGAACATGCTTCCTTCTTTTCACTCTTCCATGTATGTTAGTGTTGTCTAGTAACTACAATGTTGTTGATCAATCCTCAGTTATTTCCTATCGCAGCCATTAAATTCTGTAACTGTTTTATAGTCAATCCCTGAGCAGTTTCCTTCCTCTCCGGCAACTGAGTTAGGAAGGGCGCCTGTATTGTTGTAGTGACTGGGTGTATTGATACACCATCCGAAGTGTAATTAATAACKGCACCATGCTCAAAGGGATATTCAATGTCTGTTGTTTTTACYCATCTACCWATAGGTACCTTTCTTTTGCGAATCATTGGAAAACCTCCCTGGTCTTTATGGTTAAATCTGTGAATCTGTGGGAAATTCACTGCTCGACTGAGGGACCTAAGAGATAATTGTATGTTGGATACAGAGATGAGGTAGTCATTCAAAAATCATGTTAAACACTATTATTGCACACAGTGAGTCCGTGCAACTTATTATGTGACTTGTTAAGCAACATTTTACTCCTGAACTTATTTATGCTTGTCATAACAAAATGTTTGAATGCTTATTGACTCAAGACATTTCACATTTACATTTTTTATTATTTTGTAAACATTTCTAAAAACATATTTCCACTTTGACGTTATGGGGTATTGTGTGTAGATCAGTGACAACATCTCAATTAAACCCATTTTAAATTCAGGCTGTAACACGATACAATGTGGAAAAAGTCAGGTGGTGTGAATACTTTCTGAAGGACTACTATTAAGTAAGCAAACGCAAATCTTTGGTTGCTGACATTCCAAGTTCATAGACTGCTCTCTAGGTGTCTATTATACAAGATGCATATAAAGGCAATCATTTGTCATTCTAGTAAGATCGCCCCAGGCAATTGCACCCAAAGAACGCAATCAATAATAATATTATTTTAAGATTTAAACACATCCATTTTTTTCTCATATTTGAAATATTGATGGAACCAACAAAAAGGTATTTAGATCCAACATAAGAACCCAAATCTAAGCTGATAAATCAACCAGAGGACTGATTACAGTCGGCTCTATATGGACATAAACAAGAGAGGGGATCGAAAAGAGGACATCCTTCACGAGGTTTTATAGGTCAGCATTACTAGAACTTCTTTTCTAAGGAACTTCCCGTTGGAAGTCAGTATAGTATGGAAATAGGCAAAGTATTAGGACTTTGGCCTGGACGTATTTATTTTATGACTTCTGCTTCAAGGCCGTGTGTACTTCAGAGGAATTCTTGATGATTATTATTTCCCCACTGACTGTACAAATAGACCCGAAAACTCAATCACACATACTTTCTTGACTCATGGAAAAATAAAAAACGGAATAGAAAAATAGAGAAAAAAACACACAAAGCCTCTGGGAGTGGGTGTTGGGGCCCCTCTCATGCTTCACCAACGGCGTTGTTGATGTCATCTGGGAAAAAACTGCTGTAATTACACAAAGACAAAGGGGGAAGCCGCTGTGGCTAATGCTAATAGCCGCGCTCTCTCCGTCCTGTTGTGTGGAGCCGGAGCGTGATGGAGGAGGAGTCCTCCATTAAATAATGAATGGAATGAATTGTTTAAAACATATCTTCCCATCTTCAAATGCGCTGCATGCCGAGCATTGCTGTGTGGAGAAAATAATCGCACGCAGCCCTTAATCGAGCAAAGAGAGAGAGTCAGAGAGGCTTATAAAAGGCACCAGCAGAACTAAAACAGCTCTATGCTGTGTTTCTGTATAGGATTCACCAAAGCAGTTGGGCATCACTACATGCCCTTGTAACCAATTTGTATATTACATAACATTGTCACGTAGCCGCTCAGATGTAGAAGTTAAACCAAATCCTAGTTTCCTCTGCCAGTACACAGTCATGGACTTTTTCCTCGTTTTCTTAACCCCCGGGACCACTTTCACCACTCCTATCAGACATTATTGTAAGATACAGGTCATGTTGATCGCAACACTCCCTCCCCACCTCTAGTTCAGAATGGCTGCGGAAAGAACACATTTAATGACATGCAAAATATATGACAGGTGACATAACAATGTGACACCAGAGAAAGTCTCAACACCTCTACAGCACCTGCACAGGGTATTCTCTCCGTCCCTCTCCTCCTCTCGACCCTCCCTCTCCTCCCCCCTCTCTCCATCCCTCCCTTTCTCCCTCCCTCTTACAGGCTTCAGTTTTCCCTCTTTCCCAGCGTGCTCGTTGCAATCCCACGCTCAGATTGGATATCCGCCTTGGGAACCGCACGGCTTGCCATTGGAGCTTTAGCTCAAAGCCTTCTAATCGGGTCAGCCCTGGCTTTAGCTTCAAAGCCTTTCTATCGGGGTCAGCCCTGGAGCCTTAGCTCAAAGCCTTCTATCGGGTCAGCCCTAGAGCTTTAGCTCCAAAGCCTTCTATGCGGTGTCAGTCCTGGAGCTTTAGCTCAAAGCCTTCTATCGGGGCCAGTCCTGGAGCCTTAGCTCAAAGCCTTCTATTCGGGTCAAGCCCTGGAGCTTTAGCTCAAAGCCTTCTATCGGTTCAGTGCCTGGAGCTTTGAAGCTCCAAAAGCCTTCTACGGGTCAGTCCGAGCTTGAGAATTTTTCCATTAGTGGGTCCACGTGTATCAGGAGGCGGGCCCTAAACGATTCTCTAATAGAGAATAGTCAATAGTCCAATTTTTCAAAATCCCAAACTTTAGAGAATAGAAGCCATAAGAAGAAACAATGGCTTTCACTGTCCTGAATGATTACGGAGGACACCTAAACAAATCCACTCCTTAAGAGGCAAGGCCTTTAAAGAGTAGATAGTGTTAATAACAGTGTCTCCATCTACTCAATTCTCTCTCACTCTCTTGTTGCTCTGTCGTTCTCTCTCAGTGCCCTCTCACTCTCTTGTTTTTCTGTCGTTCTCTCTCAGTACCCTCTCACTCTCTTGTTTTTCTGTCGTTCTCTCATCAGTTCTGATGTTTAAGTATGGTCAACACTCGAAGAAACATGTTTGTTCCATTGGTGTGAACAAGTTTAAAGGGAGGTTAATCAAAAACACACGGTTCACAAATCAGTTCTACATAGATTATAAAAAATAAAAAATGGCATTCCGAACTGTAGCTGGAACTTCAATCCAAAATGAACGGTTAAGATTTTAAAGTGTGCAGCTTTCCTTTTCATTTTTCAATTTGTGCTTGTCAAAATTTGTGTACGAACTTCACTGCGTCATCTCTCACTCTCCTGTTGCTCTGTCGTTCTTCTCTCGAGCTATCTCTCCACTGCTCTTGTTGCTCTTCGTTCCTACTCATGTCTTTCACTCTTGTTGTTGCTCTGTCCGTTTCTCTCTCAGTTCTCTCTCACGCTCTTGTCTGCTCTGTCTTCTCTCTCAAGTGTAACGTTGGTCCTTCTGGCCTCTTCAAACCGAAAAGGGAGTATTTGAGGGAACCAAAGGGGCAGCAGGTTGTGAATACATAATGACTTATTAAATAAACAAAAACAGACAACGACAAAACAACTATACTTGATATAACTAACAAAATAAAAAAACGATGTAGACAGAACCTGAACAAAACGAACTTACAATACAACGAAGCCACGCTGACCCAGGGAACAGACTACATAAACGCAACGAACAAACCGAAACATGCCCGTATGTTGTAACATCGACACAGACACAGGAGACAACCAACCCACAACGAACACTGTATGAAACAAACATACCTAAATATGACTCTCAATTTAGAGAAACGCCAAACAACCTGCCCCTAATTGAGAGCCATACCAGGCAACCCTGAAAACCAACAAGAAAAAAGACAACATAGAATGCCACCCAAACTCACGTCCTGACGCAAACTAACAACATAACAAAAACTAACAGAAATAGGTCAGGAACGTGACACTCAGTTCTCCTTCACTCTCTTGTTATCTCTGTCGTTCTTCAAAACACTCCACACCAAGGAGACTCCCCCACGCGCTCCAGAGGTGATTTAGATAACTAAAAAGCAACACTAAGACCATAGAATGGTATGGCGGCAGAGAGGACAAGGGTTGTCCCAAATGGCCACCTTGTTCCCTGTAAGGACCTGGTCAAATAGTTAAGTATAGGACAGTGTTCCCTGTAGGACCTCGGTCTAAGTAGTTCACTATATGGGACTAGTGTTTCTCTTGGGACCTGGTCAAAGTACTTCACTATATAGGGATAGTGTTCCTGTAGGACCTGCGTCTTAAAGTATTCACTATATAAGGACTAGTTTTGTCCTGTGGGACCCTGGTCTAAAGTAGTTCACTATATAGGGACTAGTGTTCCCTGTGGGACCTGTTCTAAAGTAGATTCACTATATAGGACAGTGCTTTCCTGTGACCGGTCCAAGTAGTTCACTATATAGGAACTAGGTTTCTGAGACCTGGTCTAAAGTAGTTCACTATGATATGGGACTACGTGTTTCCCTGTGGGACCGTGGTCTAAAGTAGGTGTCACGAATAATAGGGACTAGTGTTCCCTATGGGAACACAACCAAACACCTGGCTCACGTCCTTCATTTGGAAGGGCCAATCAGGATGTATTGTGACAGGCTGTAATTGCCTATGCTTAAAGGCTAGCTGTACAACCACTACCCATGGGGTGTGTTTACTCTTATGACATTGGGATATATTAGTGTGTGTGTGTGTGGTGTGTTATTACTCGTTATGACATTGGGATATTATTGTGTTGTTGTGTGTGTGGTGTGTGTGTGGTGTATAGTGTGTGTGTGTGTGTGTGTGTGTGTGTGGTGGGTTGTGTGTGTGTGTGTGTGTTGTGGTTGTGTGTGTGTGTGCGTGTGTGTCTGCAATGTATTAGTGTTGTTCAGAATCAACACTCCTGGGTCTCTCTATCCCTGCCTGACATTGCCTTGTTCCATGAGCACCCTTTCAGCAACTGACCAACCTAACAATACTGTACTCCTCTATGGCTCCACCACCCCCGCCTCACATCACTAACACAGACTCTCTATGGCGTGCCTCATCACTAACACAGACTCCCTCTATGACTGCCTCATCACTAAACGACATGACCCTCTATGGCTGCCTCGTCACTAACCACAGGACCCTCTATGGCTGCCTCATCACTAACACAGACTCCTCATGATGCTCCGTCACTAACACAGACTCCACCTGCCTCTATGAGCTGGTG
>NW_019945930.1:62378-83507 GCF_002910315.2 Salvelinus sp. IW2-2015 | reverse complement strand
CAATTGCGAATTGACCCCAAAGCTGGTCCCTGCTACTCCTGATTCCTGACGCTCAGACTCCGCAGCTGTGAGAAGAGACTACCTACATTGAGAGGTATGCTGATAATAATAAGTAAGTAGCCTGTTGAAATAACAGGTGTCTAGTCTGGAAGCATGAGGAGGTGAGTGTAAGGAGTGTGAATAATGGTGACAGTGTGAAGGCGTTCAGGTGATGTGCTTATAGATTGAGGAAGTCACAGGCCACGGACTGGTGCACAGCAGGCAGCTTGGATTGGTGCTGAAAGAACAGCTAGGACATCAAACATTTAGTTCTTCAACAGGGAATGGTGACGTGTGTAAATTTGATTACAAGAATTTGCTGTAAAATATTATAAAATTAAAATTAATTAAAATTGATATGTGCAGTCTTTTGTATCCACTGTGTTGAAAATTCAGAGATTCATAATATATATTTATGAGTAAAATATTAAAATAAAGAGCTGAAGACGAAAAGAACGAGATCGTACAAAACCATCTATCACATCTCAAGAATTCCTTATTCATGGTGCAGAAGACATCTTTCAACATAGAGAACATCGTATCTGCAGATAGACAGTAAAGGAAGGGAGAGGGACTGGTGCTGGGGTGCAGTAATAGACAGTAAAGGAAGGTTAGAGGGACTGTGCTGGTGGAGTAATAGAACAGTAAGGAAGTCAAGTCAGTCAATTCAGGAAGTAAATTGTCGTTCCAATTCAATAATTGAAAAAAAACAGGCATCTATTTTTCAATGACTTCTCAATAAACTGAAGAGGAGAAGATTTTAAAATGTTRAATTCAAATAATAATTTCCTGAATTGACTTCCTTCATTTCAAAAGGACCCCAACCCTGTTGAGAAGCAAGCAGGGCTGTACTGTAATAAACACTAGTGACCGTAGCCTATTGAATAGTGCTTTCATTTTCACAGCAGAAAATGGATGGATGTTTTTAATTTTTCTGTTTATTATTTGTTCTGCGTAAGAATGAATGTCCCCACTGCACACTTCATTACACTGTTATATAGAGAGAAAAAACCCATGTGTCCAGGTGTATTTTACCACATGAACTGACGTTTCCACATGGAGTGTTTACAGTGAAGGTCCATAGGGCTTTAGATACGTGTGTAACGGTGGTCCTCTCTCTCTTCATACGAAAAGGAGGAGTATTGAGGGAACCAAGGCGCAGCGGGTTGTGAATACATAATGATTTATTAAATAAACAAAATAGACAAAGACGAAAACGAACTATACTGGATATAACTAACAAAATAACAAAACGATGTAGACAGACCTGAACAAACGAACTTACATATACACGAAGCACGCTGACACAGGAACAGACTACATAAACGCACRAAACAAACCGAAACAATCCCGACACAGACACAGGAGACAACCACCCACAACGAACACAGTGAAACAACCTACCTAAATATGACTCTTAATTAGAGGAACGCAAAACACCTGCCTCTAATTAAGAGCCATACCAGGCAACCCTAAACCAACATAGAAACACACAACATAGAATGCCCACCCAAACTCACGTCCTGACCAACTAACACATAAAACTAACAGAAAACAGGTCAGGAACGTGACAACGTGGGGTTCAGTGAGGCCTAATATACTGTAATAATATGGCCTACAGGGGTCTGGGGAAGGTGTTTGAGGTTTTTCCCAGTAATCTGCAGTCGGTGTGTGTTTCAGGAACAGCAGTTGGATGAGAAGGAAGCTCGGCGCTTCCAACTGAAGATCTCTGAGCTGAGTGCCATCATCCGCAAACTGGAAGACCGCAACGCCCTCTTGTCAGAGGAAAGAAACGAACTGGTGAGCCGTTCTGACGTCTTCTAATCACAAGTATCATGCTGCTACAAGTGAGTGTATTGGTGTGTCACCCATTGATAGAAATGGCTGAGGATATGATCTTTGGTATTGTTGTAAGGTATTCTGACTGAAAAGGATTTTAAGCCTTATCTTTTGCAGAAGATATAGTCCTAAAAAAATGACAAAATGGAGTACTGCACACAACACATACACACACAGCTTCCTGAAGAAAAATGTCAATATTGTCACGATCGAAGAAGCGGACCAAAGCGCAGCGTGGTTTGAATACATTCTTCTATATTTAATGAAGAACACTTAAACAAAAACAACAAAACTAATAAGATGAACGTGACCGCTATATAAACACTGTGCTAACATGCAACATAACATAGACAATAACCCACAACCCACAATACAAAACAGGCAACCTAAATATGGTTCCCAATCAGAGACAACGCAAAACACCTGTCTCTGATTGGGAACCATATCAGGCCAAACACATAGAAATAGACAAACTAGACAATACAACATAGAATGCCCACCCAGTTCACACCCTGACCAACCAAAACATAAAACATACAAAGCAAACTATGGTCAGGGCGTGACAAATATTCACTTTCTATCACAATCCTCAATTTGCTATAGCCAAGGTTAGGGTTAGGGTTAACCCTAAATGTTGTCAAGACAGTGAAGACATTTCAGTCATCCTAGGAGTTATTTGATAGGTGACAATATCTTCTCTGGTGATAAGATATTCTCCACTAGCCTGCTACACTGTTAACACATAAGTCAGAGCTATTGCCAGAATTAAATACTGACTCTACTATGTGATTTAAACTACTGTTTCTGCTTCTGGCACAACCACAGGCTTTGGTATTGGATTAGTTTGGTTCTGGAACAACAAAAGGCTTTGGTATTGGATCAGTTTGGTTCTGGAACAACAACAGGCTTTGGTATTGGATCAGTTTGGTTCTGGAACAACAACAGGATTGGTGGTGGATCATTGATGTTATGGTAAAATATGGTGGGGGATCATTAATGTTATGGTAAAATATGGTGGGGGATCATTAATGTTATGGTAAAATATGGTAGTGGATCATTGATGTTATGGTAAAATATGGTGGTGGATCATTAATGTTATGGTGAAATAATGGTGGATCATTGATGTTATGGTGGTGGATCATTGATGTTATGGTAAAATATGGTAGTGGGATCATTAATGTTATGGTAAAATATGGTAGTGGATCATTGATGTTATGGTAAAATATGGTGGTGAATCATTGATGTTATGGTAAAATTGGTGTGGATCATTAATGTTATGGTAAAATACGGTGGTGGATCATTAATGTTATGGTAAAATATATGGTGGTGGATCATTGAATGTTATGGTAAAATATGGTGGTGGATCATTATATGTTTATGGTAAAATATGGTAGTGGATCATTGATGTTATGGTAAAATATGGTAGTGGATCATTGATGGTTATGGGTAAATAGGTAGTGGATCATTGATGTTATGGTAAAATATGGTAGTGGATCATTAATGTATGTGAAATATGGTAGTGGATCTTGATGTTATGGTAGTGGATCATTGGATGTTATGGTGAAATGGTGGCGGATCATTGATGTTATGGTAAAATATGGTAGTGGATCATTGATGTTATGGTAAATTGGTAGTGGATCATTAATGGTATGGTGAAATATGGTATGGATCATGATGTTATGTAGTGGATCATTGATGTTATGGTAAAATATGGTGGTTGATCATTGATGTTATGGTGAAATATGGTGGTGGATCATAGATGTTATGGTGAAATATGGTAGTGGATCATTGATGTTATGGTGAAATATGGTGGTGGATCATAGATGTTATGGTGAAATATGGTGGTGGATCATAGATGTTAAAGGGCTATTTTGCTTCCACTGGTCCTGAGGCCCTTGTTAATAAGGTCAACGGCATCATGAACTCTACCAAATACGAGGACATTTAACCAAATACGAGGACATTTAACCAATACCAGGTTGCGTCTCTCAGGAGGCTGACACTTTGCCGCAAGTGGAATCTTCCAGCAGGACAATAACGCCAACCACCACATCAAAACCCACAAAGAAACGGTTAATTGACCACCAAAAATCAACATTTTGCAGTGGCCACCTCAGTCTCAAACCTGTATTTGAATTGGAAAAGGGCAGTTCATAGAGCAGACGAAGGATATTCAGGGATCTGGAAAGATTCTGTATGGAGGAATGGTCTAAGACCCCCCCCCCCCCCCCCCCCAATGTACTGTTCATCTTTATCAAGGGTGCTGATAGTTGTGGACCTGACTGTGTCTGTGTGTCTGTGTCTAGCAGCAGCGCCTGCAAGAGGCAGAGGGTCCCTGCTGGACAAGAACAATAATGATGACGTGTGTGTGTGTGTGCGTGTGCGTGTGTGTGGTGTGTGTGTGTGTCTGTGTCGTGTCTGTGTCTGTGTCTGTGTCTGTGTCTGTGTGTGTGTGTGGTGTCTGTGTTCTGTGTCTGTGTCTGTGTCTGTGTGGTGTCTGTGTCTGTGTGTGGTGCGTCCGTTCCGTTCGTCTAGCTGAAGCGCCTAAGAGAGGCAGAGAGCCAGTTTATGCCCTGCTGGACAAGAACAAGAGGCTGAGCAGGAGAATGAGGAGCTGGCCTACGCATTCAGACGCATGGAGAACAAACTACGCTTCATCACAGAGGAGAACATGGAAATGGTACAGTACACACACACACACACACACACACACACACTACACACATACACACAACACACACACACACACACACCACCACACACACACACAACACCACACATACACAACACACACCACACAAACACACACACACACACCACACATAACACCACACACCACAACACCACACACACACACCACACCACACACACACCACACACACACACACACATACAACACACACACCACACAACACACACACACACATACCCACACACACTACAACACACACACACACACAACACACCACCACACCACATACACACCACAACACACACACACACACACACACACACACACACACACACAACCACACACACTACACACACACACACACACATACACACACACACACAAAACATCTTCGTAGACAAATGTCCTCATAATGCAGTAGTTATTCTGGTATTTTGTCCTGTAACCATGATTACAGAAAACAGAAGATGTACCCTACTCATAGATAAACACTGTCCCCTGCCTGCCTGTCAAAGAGTATATTGACGTTGGCACATCCAATGATTTTTCTCTTGTTTTGAATTTTCATTTGTGGCAACTGACATCTTCAATTCCATTCACTCCCAGCAGTTTTCTTCTCCAAGTCAATGTTCCTCAACAGCTGCTCAAAACATCTTCTGATATTAAATCTGACGTTACTGAAGTCTTTTACAGAGAAATCTCCATAATGATCTGCTGCAGAGCTTGGTGTGTTTAAGTCTACTATTGTGAAAGATGTCTTGCCATGAGAAGACACTGTTCATACCATAGTGGAACATGAGAAGACACTGTTCAATACCATAGTGGAATATGAGAAGACACTGTTCATACCATAGTGGAACATGAGAAGACACTGTTTATGCCATAGTGGAACATGAGAAGACACTGTTCATACCATAGTGGAACATGAGAAGGCACTGTTATACCATAGTGGAACATGAGAAGACACTGTTCATACCATAGGGAACATGAGAAGACACTGTTCATACACATAGTGGAATATGAGAAGACACTGTTCATACCATAGTGGAATATGAGAAGACACTGCTCATACCATAGTGGAATATGAGAAGACACTGTTCATACCATAGTGGAATATGAGAAAGGCACTGTTTCTACCATAGTGGAATATGAGAAGACACTGTTCATACCATAGTGGAACATGAGAAGACCACTGCTCATACCATAGTGGAATATGAGAAGACACTGCTCATACCATAGTGGAACATGAGAAGAACAACTGTTCATACCATAGTGGGAATATGAGAAGACACTGTTCATACCATAGTGGAATATGAGAAGACACTGTTCATACCATAGTGGAATATGAGAAGACACTGTTCATACATAGTGGAACATGAGAAGACACTGCTCATACCATAGTGGAATATGAGAAGACACTGTTCATACCATAGTGGAAACATGAGAAGACACTGCTCATACCATAGTGGAATATGAAGAAGACACTGCTCATACCATAGTGGAACATGAGAAGACACTGTTCATACAATAGAGGAATATGAGAAGACACTGTTCATACCATAAGAGGAATATGAGAAGACACTGTTCATACCATAGTGGAATATGAGAAGACACTGTTCATACCATAGTGGAATATGAATGCTTCAATCTCGCACTCACAGTCTTGAATGTGATTGACTTTGTATTTGCTTTAATGATGACCGGTCTCTCCTTCACAGATGAGATAACTTACACAGTAAACGAGAATCATTGCCTCCAATAAAATTAATTCAACTTTTGACTATTTTTTAAGTTAAAAAAAAATCTATATTTCAGTTGTCAATGTTTTTTCTTGGTCCTGTGCAGCTGTAAATCAAACAAATACATGTGTATACACCAAATGTGTTTTCAAATTCAACATATTTTAGAAGAAATAGTGAATCATGCAATATATTTCACTGCATCTGTGAACACTGGCTACCTTTAACACAGTACAGTAATCTCTTGTGACAGAGAGATAACAGAACACTGACTACCTTTATACAACGGGTGGGTATATTCCTGAATGCTGATTGGTTAAAACCGCATTCCAGCCGGTGTCTATTCCACAATTTACCACCGGCTAAATCTTTGATGTTAAAATATCTATTTACTATGTTCCATCTGACTGCGTAATCCACTGTCTCATCAGCCCAGCCAGGCAATTTATTAACTTGATCTCCACTATAATAAGCATCTAGACATTATCTCACATTTCTTTTGGACTAACATTTAACAGCAGTGATTTGTATAAACCTTGCTGTCTGTCTCTCCGACATTTGCAACATTGTTTCAATATTTACTCCAGCTGTTCCATAGTAATGAACGAGTCGGGACCAGACAGGCAGCGTTTCTCAGCCAGTCGAAATCATGAATCAGTTGGCATAATTTTTATTGATATACATTATACAAAGAAATGTCATTTGAAAAAAGGTCAAACGAAACGAAGTGCAGCTAGTTTGCAGTCTTTCCAGCTTCAGTTTGAAGTGATTGTGTTGTTAGCTGTGTTGTTTTCTAGCTCTTCTGAACAACAGTGTCCTGACGAGTGACCACATTTTCTATGCCAGGCGAAATCGAGCCTCATTAGCTCATTGTTATTGATGTTTCCAAATAAATGTCACTAGAAAACAGCTGAAACAAATATCAAATGCAGCTACTTTGCTGTTATTCTGGCTGCACTTTTTGACGTGACTCTAAGTTAGCCTTAGTTGGCTAGCTAGCAAGCAAGGGATGAGAACGTTGCCAGCCAGTATGGCAATGGACCATTTAGAACGAACGACTGGGGCGCGTCCATAGATACAGAACAAAAAGGGTGAGCGACTGGGTCGCGTCCATAGATACAGAACAAAAAGGGTGAGCGACTGGGTCGCGTCCATAGATACAGAACAAAAAGGGTGAACGACTGGGTCGCGTCTCTGGCAGCCGAACCATTAGAATGAACGACCAGCCGGCTTGGGTAGCAACCCTAGATTTGTGTCGGGACAATATCTTGTGGAATGGTGAAAAAATATGAATAAATGAATCAAAAGAACGTTTTTTAATGAAAATGTGTCAATTATTATTTGAATAATTTGGTAACCCGTTGTATAAAAGTGATAATTCCCTTGAAGCCGGTGTTTGGGCCTAACAACACCCGTGCCGTTATATCCTCCAAACACCAGCTTCTAGGGCATTATCACCAAATTAGCATAGAGTACAGTAATCTCTAGTGACAAGAGAGTTAACAGAACACTGACTACCCTTAACACAGTACAGTAATCTCTAGTGACAGAGAGTTAACAGAACACNCAATGACTAGACGACCAGGCCAACTACTCCCCATACTATAAAGTTTCCTACTTTTATCAATTACACTCATAACAACCTAAATCCTTATTGAAATTTATATTCGATCAAAATAGTCCAGAAAACCAGATTCTTGGGCCCCAGTTATCCCTCTCGCCTTCGCTCTTTAAATTGCTGTTGAAATTGAATGACTGGTATGGAAATTATGTGGAACTAGCCCAAGCTTCCACCAATCTAATGCCTTTAGAATTTGTGGTTGTACGTGAACGTATTGACATTCAAGGAAAATTAAGATTTAAGGGATGCACTCAAATCAATCAGAGGTTTAGACTAAATGAATACAAATATTGGTTTAATTATACACGTTTTAATACTTCTTGGCGCCAACAGGACCAACGCTAGCCCGTTCCCTCTACCCTCCCGGAGTCCCCATGTCAAACGCCTCCCAGTTCCGCTTTACTGCTGGATCTTGTCGACTGCAGGAAAACACGCGGGCAGAGTAACTGAGAGAGGAGAAAAGAAGGAAGATGGAGATTTGATTTCATTAAGTAAGAACCATGGTGTGTAGATTAGACTTACAGTCTGCTTCTGAAACAATAGCGGAGTGCAATAAAGAAGATGGCGGCCCGCATGTTACTATACCACAAATTCCTTGTTTTGCTAAGTTCACTGTATTCTACATTGTTCTTTTTTTTTTTTTTTTACTGTTTTTTGGTATGGTCATTAGCGCAGTAAACATGATCCCAATTTTGCTTCAAAACGGCGGCGATTTGAAAAAATCCAAAAATAATTGTGCTGCATATATTGAACATTGAACCATGTCGCACACAACGTAGTTCAAACTCAGTAGATGGTGCTTAAACAATGATGTCATATCAGAGAATCTGCATCTCCTTGCACTTTAGCATTCATTGATTAAGATATATTGATGAAAATATCTGGGTAGTTCCACCCATTTTTAAAAGTAACTTAAAATTAGTGAAATATTATATATTAACATTGTCATAAAAAGAAACATGTTCAATTTCATGAAAAACATGTTTCCCATCCTCAAGACATTATGAATAAAAATATAACTATACTAATGCCTATGTGCCAAATAAAAGTAACAGGGTTGACAGTAAAATAGTCATAAATCAGCCACCCAATTCACTTTGTGACGGGAATCAGCCACCAATTCACTTGTGACGGGGAATCAGCCATCCAATTCACTTTGACGGGGAATCAGCCCCAATTCACTTGTGACGGGGAATGGAAGCTTGTTTTTGCCAACAGTTAGTGTTCAATTTAATGCAATCCAGAAAAATGGAATTGTTCAAAGATTACTAGCATGTCTATGTATGGGTAAATGGGTTACTGCTCAGTTTTCCACCACAAAACAGCTAAAGTTGAACAATCGAAAGTGACGCTTGTAAAAACACCTGTTTTCTGGAGCAATATTTCAAATTATTAGGACACGTCAAGGCCTTCATCAGATCATAGAGGCATATTTAATCTGCATATGTTCAGCACGAGCAAGCGCAAGTTTCCTTCATGCTTCTCAAAAATAACTGTTTGCTGTGGTAGTACATTTATTTAGATGCCAATTTTCAGCATTTATCACAAGTTCCCATCAGGTAGCCCTGATTTCCAGATGTCCGCATGCTATTCAATGTTTCTTTGTTCACAGGGGACAGCCCCCAACGGTTGCTCTCTCAGTGGAAGGGCTTATCATCTGGGAGCCCGAACAAACATCATGATGCTGACAAGGAGAGACGAGTCTCTCCAGATCAGAACACCTCAAGAAACACCAGCAGAGACTCTATAGGAGAACCTCACCACTGCCTCCTCTGACTGTGGGAAAGAGTTCTGCTAAACAGAGGGAATTGGTCATTTACAAGCAGATCACACTGGAGAAAAATGTACCGCTGCTCTCAGTGTGGAAGAGTTTTGCTTCAATCTAAAAACTTACAATCTCAGATAATTCAATACAGGGGAGAGGCCTTACCCCTGCTTTGATTGTGGGAAGGAGCTTCAGTCAATCAGGAGCCTTACTTACGACACCTACGCATACACACAGGAGAGAAGCCTTATAGCTGTGATCAGTGTGGAAAGCTTCATCTATCCGGAAAACCTGAGTACGCACCAGCGTGTACACACAGGAGAGAAAGCCTTATAAGCTGTGATCAGTGTGGGAAAGGCCTTCAATCAATCAGGAAACCTGACTAGCACCAGCGTATACACACAGGAGAGAAGCCTTATAGCTGTGATCAGTGTTGGGAAGAGCTTTTGCTCTATCCTGGAAACCTGACTAGACACCAGCGCATACACCACAGAGAGGAAGCCTTATAGCTGTGATCAGTGTTTGGAAGAAGCTTTGCTCTGTCCGAAGACCTGACTTAGACACCAGTGCATACACACCAGGAGAGAAGCCTTATAGATGTGACCAGTGTGGTATAGAGCTTCATGGATTCAGGTAGTCTGACTAGACACCAGCGCATAACACAGGAGAGAAAGCCCTTATAGCTGTGATCAGTGTGTAAGAGCTTCATGGATTCAGGTAGTTCTGACTAGACACCAGCGAATACACACAGGAGCAAAGCCTTATAGCTGTGATCAATGTGGAAGAGTTTTGCTCAATATTCCACTCTGACTGCACACCAACGCATACACACAGGAGAGAAGCCTTATATCTTGATCAGTGTGGGAAGAGCTTCAATCGTTCAGGAGCCCTGACTACACACCAAACGCATACACACTGGAGAGAAGCCTTATAGCGTGATCAGTGTGGGAAGAGCTTCAATCATTCAGGAGCCCTTACAAGACACCAGCTCACACACACTGGAGAGAAACCTTACTCTTGTCTATGTGGAAAGAGCTTTTCGTTGTTCAGGTCACTGAAACATCACCACGAGAGCATCTCCCTCCTCCGGCACCGGTTACAGTTCTCTGAAGATAGTTTTCAATAGAAAACATATTGTAAAAGAAGTCATCATTCTCCCGCATTCTCTAACAGTTTACTAAGTCTGATTACCATGGTAACTGCTGTGTAGCATAAAAATGCAGCTCTGGATCCATATGTATCAAGCGTCTTGGAGTAGGAGTGCTGCTGGTGTGAGGTGGAGTGTTCAGAGCTGTATCTTATTTCATTAACTCATATATCCAGTAATAATTGATGTAATTGTAGAAATAAGTTCAACAATACTTAGGTGTTGTTTCATGTATTCAAAAGATCCAATAAAATTGAATCCATTATCTGCTCAACAACGTCTGTTTATCACATTAATTTTATGTTTTTATTATCTATAATTTTTTACAAGGAATCAATAATAAAACATGGTATAAGCGAGCATAGGCCTCTTGTAAATTAGTTTGCTCCTAAAAGATGTTCACATATTATTGTAAAACCTTTCACCAGGTTTTAGTGTAGCTGATGGACATGGAAGTAGAGAAGACTTAGGACTATTGTGTGGTTCAAATGATGTGTATTTATTTTAAAATATTTTAATAGTGATATCTTCAAACTTTCCTTATTGTATTTTAAGTGTGCTCCCAGAAAGATGTTCACACATTTGGTGTTAGGATGAGGCGTCATGTGGGGCAGGAAGCCAAACTCTGCCCCATCAGTACTTATAGTCTCTGTCAACCACAGATCTCACCACTTCTCTGTTTTTTCTACGACCAGTAACGCTCGGTCCCGTGTGGCTCAGTTGGTAGAGCATGGCGGCTTGCAACGCCAGGGTTGTTGTGGTTCATTCCCCACGGGGGGACAGGATGAATATGTATGAACTTTCCAAATTGTAAGTCGCTCTGGATAATAGCGTCAGCTAAATGACTTAAATGTAAATGTAAAATGTCTCCCCTACCAAACTCCTCTCTCTTCACTCTGGAAATACACTTGATAATATTTTTGGAAAATTCACACAGGGGTCACTCGAAGTCAAACTTAAATGAATCATTGTTTATTTCACAGTTACTGGGAGGTTTCCAACCACTGAATGCACCATAGTACACATCGATCTGGAGCTCTGCTGGGCAGTTGTCCTATATACGGCTAGACTAAATCTACAGAACATGAATTGGTTCCTGCATGTGACTGGCTGTTATCCCGCAGGCTCAGTTTCCCAAGAAAACTGATCAATGTCTCCTATCTTAACATCCAGAACATATTCTGGTGTTCTGCCAACTGGTCTGAGTCACAGTCACCTGCATGAACCAAAAACCGAGTGAGAGAAGAGCGAGCACTCTCTTCAGAAATAAAATTCCTGCCCAAAATTCAATACATTACCATTCTACTTATATTTGGTGAGTTGTTACGTGAACAAATGCTTGCACGAAAAATATTGTAAACATTATCTGGAATGTGGTTTCATGTTTTCTTGTTTTGTTTTACATTCTGATTGCATATTCATTTTTAAAATATTGTATATATTTTTTTATGTTTAATTGTATTATGTAGAAGAGACAATATGTTTTGGTGCCCTAGTCCCAATACTCAATGTTGTAGTCCTGGTCCTGAGAATAGAGACCAGGATATGTTGTTGCCTGTGTCCCAACACTCAATGTTATAGTCCTGGTCCTGAGAATAAAACAGGTTTAAAACAACAACAGAGAAACACAGTCTTACAGTGCTACACATCTGTTATAATAAGTGCTTTTTCCTGCTTAATTGAAGTATCAGGTGTAGTTTTTCACCAGTTATAAAGTGTGTTTGTTGTCTCTCTTTATGTTTCTAGGCTGCAGGGAGGGAGATGCAACAACAGCCTTGAGAACAACTGGACTCAAATAGAACTCTGTTCCAAGTTGCTGTCAGGTAAAAGTAGACGATAGCAGACAACAAGATTCTTAGTGAAACGGTTGTTGTTGAGTGTTTTCTTGGCTTTACTTGACTTTTATAGATCAGGTAAAATCTTATCCAAAAACGTTCTGATGTAAGATTATCCTACATGAGATGTGAGATGTTATGTTTTCATAACTTAATTGAGCTTGTATACTTAATAGATGTTTGATTACTCTGGTCTAGGGGTGCATCACTTGCAGCCTTGAGACTGGAATTCTCCCCCGGCAACCCCCTAATCCTAATCTGAACTCTGTGACAACAAAGTAACTGTACTGTAGTTTACACATTTATTGTCTTCGGAATGAACACTGAAAAAACAATAGCTTGGACAAAAAAAAACATTATTTAAAACTTGTTGGGATTTTATTTTTCCTTCAGCAAAGTACCCGTCTGCTATATCATGTTTAGAAATCTGTCATATTACTTATCTCACTTTCCTCCTAAAGTGTGCACTTGTTCACCTCCACTGTTTTGAAAGTCAGATTATTAATTATATGACCAGATACTCAAGAGCTTCCGAGTGGCTCAGCGGTCTAAGGCACTGCATCTCAGTGCTARAAGCTTCACTGCAGACCCTAGTTCGATCCTGGACTGTATCACAACCGACCGTGAAAGGGAATCCCATTGGGCGGCGCGCAATTGGCCCAGCGTTGTCCGGGTTAGGGGAGGGTTTGGCCGGGATAGGCCGTCATTGTAAATAAGTATTTGTTCTTAACTGACTTGCCTAGTTAAATAAAAATATTTTAAAAATACTCAAGTCGCCAACCTAACAATGAAAATAGATCATCTTCTGTGAAGTTTATCAGCGGTTGGCTTCCAACGCTATGGTGCATAACCCACCTACTGTAATGGCATGTGGGCCAGCAAAAGGAATCAATGAACTAAATCCTATCAGCCAACCACGTTTCTCTTAAAAAATATTTATATTTGCGACTGTATCTAACGATGTTCTACTCAGTATGCTTATTAAACTAAATTCTTAATCGCACACACTGGAGAGAAACAATATGGCACTATTATTTTTGTTATGTTTATGGATGGATAGCCAGGGGCACACTCCAACACTCAGATATAATTTTCAAATGAAGCATTTGTGTTTTGTGAGTCTGCCAGATCAGAGGCAGTAGGGATGACCAGGGATGTTATCTTGTTAAGTGTGTGAATTGGACCATTTTCCTGTCAAAATGTAACAAGTACTTTTGGGTGTCAGGGAAAATGTATGGAATAAAAAGTAAAAGTTGGCAAAAATATAAATAGTGAAGTACAGATACCCCAAAAAACGACTTAAGTAGTACTTTCAAGTATTTTTACTTAAGTACTTTACACTACTGTAAACTTGTCATCTAAATGGAAAATGTCATAGTGAACAGTTTGTGTGTAGAGGGGGATGTTGAGGTGGGTGGGGGTGTTCAGAGATGTATCTTATTTAATTAACTTCTATTACCCATTAAATAATGTTTCAACATTACAAGGTGTGTATTCATGTATACAATTGATCAATAAATTAAATCCATTATCTGCTTAACAACATCTGCTTCTCACTATGGACCAGAGGCCTCTTCTAGAATAAGTTTGCCCCAAAAAGATCTAGACATATTTATTGTAAAACCACCACATACACACGAGTTCTTTACCACTGATTCTCTGTGTGTTTGACAGGATATGAAGTGGATCGAGGAGACAAGCTGTTAAAGGAAATCAGATCTAGAGAAGGTATAACTATTATCCATCATATTTGCTGAAGTCACATATATTCAGGTGTGATTGTGATTTATTTCGCAGTGTATTTTCTGTCTGCTTAAAGATCAGGCATGGAAACCAGGGATCACGTTTAAAAAACGAATTTCAGGACGCAGAGGACCAGAATGAACTCTGGAGTCGGATCCTTTGACTTTGAAGTAAGAGCCATTTAACTCACAACAACTGCTTTCCACGGGCTCGTGGTACGGCAGCCCCCTGGCTTCCATCCTTCATGCTCACGGGCGTCGTGGTATGGCAGTCCCGCCTGGCTCATCCTCTCCATCCTAGGGCGTCGTGAATATGGCAGCCCCTGGCTCCAATCCTTCATCCTCACGGGCGTCGTGGTATGGGCAGTCCCCTGGTCCATCCTTCCATCCTCACGGGCGTGTGGTATGGCAGCCCCCTGGTCCATCCTCTCATCTCACGGGCGTCGTGGTAGGCAGCCTCGGGCTCCATCCCTCTCATCTCAGGGCGTCGTGGTATGGCAGTCCCCCAGGTGCATCTCTCCATCCATGCAACGGGCGTCGTGGTATGGCAGCCCCTGGCTCCATCCTCTCCACCTCACGGCGTCGTGGTATGGCAGCCTCGGGTCAATCTCTCCATCTCACGGGCGTCGTGGTATGGAGTCCCGGCTCCATCCTCTCATCCTCACGGGCGTCGTGGTACGGCGCCCCCTGGTCCATCTCTCATCCTCACGGGTGTGGTATGGCAGCCCCGGCTCATCCTCCTCTCACGGGCGTGTGTAAGCGGCGGCCCTCGGGCTCCATCTCTCCATCCTCACGGGCGTGTGGTATGGAGTCCCTGGCTCATCCTCTATCCTCACTGGGCGTCGTGGTAATGGCAGCCCCCCTGGTACACCTCTCCATCCTCAAGGGCGTCTTGGTATGGCAGTCCCCTGTTCATCTCTGCATCATCAGGGGTCGTGGTATGGCAGCCCCTGGCTCCATCCTCTCCATCCTCACGGGCGTCGTGGTATGGGCAGCCCCCTGGCTCCATCTCTCATCCTCTCTGAGGTTTCCACTTGGACTGTATACAATTGCACAACAAAATGTTTAATCTTAATGTTATTCACGTTTTTTGTAAATGTATTGTCAGTTGTTAGCTGTAACGTCTACTTTAGCTACTGAAGACTACTGTAGGCTTAGATTACTTGCCATGGTCTCCAAAGATGGGCCATCTATAATATGTCTTTATACGCCAGGAGAGGGAGAGGAATCAGGAATCAACTTCACACTCAGCTTCTGTGAAGGCATCAGTCATGCAGGTGTACTGTGAGGCGACGGAGTCACAGTGCGTCTATATCTATAATAATATATCATATAAAAGTGCTGGGGTAGGGTAGGATGGGCTAGGAGAGTGGTGAGACTCTTTTATCAGAGTGGTTAGCCCACTGGGAACCAGTGGGGTGATAATTAATGATCAAGGGAATGGATTTAGACCTGGGATCACAGTGGTATATTAAATGATAGGGCTGATTTAGACATGGGACACCGGTGGGTGTATTAATGATCGGGCTGATTTAGCCCTGGGACCCAGTGGGTGATATTAATGATCGGGCTGATTTAGACTGGACACAGGTGGGTGATATTACTGATAGTTGCTGATTTAGACATGGGACACAGTGGGTGATATTAATGATCAGGGCTGATTTAGCTGGGACCAGGTGGGTGCTATTAATGCGCAGGGCTGATTAGACCTGGGACACAGGTTGGGTGATATTAATGATCAAGGCTGATTTAGACCTGGGAACCAGGTGGGTGATATTAATGATCAGGGCCTGATTTAGACGCTGGGAACCAGGTGGGTGATATTTATGATCGAGGGCTGATTTAGACCTGGGACCCAGGTTGGGTGATTTAATGATCAGGCTGATTTGACTGGGACCCAGTGGGTGATATTTAGGATAGGGCTGATTTAGACTGGGCCAGGTGGGTGATATTAAATGCAGGGCCTGATTTAGACCTGGGGACCGGTGGGGTGATATTAGATCAGGGCTGATTAGACCTGGGTCACAGGTGTGATTATTATGATCGGGCCTGTTTTAGACTGGGAGCACAGGTGGGTGATCTTAATGATCAGGGCTGATTTAGACTGGGAACCAGTGGGTGATATTCAATGACCGGGCTGATTTGATGGGACACAGGTGGGTGATATTATGACCAGGGCCTGATTTTAACTGGGACACAGGTGGGTGATAATAATGATGGGTGTTTAGACATGGGACAAGCAGGTTGGGTGATATTAATGACAGGGTGATTTAGACCTGGGAACACCAGGTTGGTGATATTATGATAGGGCCTGATTTAGACTGGGACACAGGTGGGGTGATATTAAGATCAGGGCTGATTTAGCCTGGACAACAGGTGGGGGTATTATATGATCAGGGCCTGTTTAGACTGGGACCCAGGTGGGTATTTCAATGATAGGGCTGATTTAGACCTGGGACACAGGGTGGGTGATATTAAGATCAGGGCTGATTAGACTGGGGACACAGTGGGTGATATTAATGATCAGGGCCTGGAATTTAGACCTGGGACCAGGTGGGTGAATATTAATGACAGGGCCTGATTTAGACCGGGAACAGGTGGGGTGATATTAATGACCAGGGCCTGATTTTAGACCTGGGACACAGGTGGGTGATATGATGATCAGGGCTGGATTTAGAACTGGGCCCAGGTTGGGTGATATTAATGAATCAGGGCCTGGATTTGACTGGGGACCAGGGTTGGGTGATATTAATGATCAGGGCTGATTTAGACCTGGGACAGGTGGGTGAATATTAATGTCAGGGCGGATTTAGACTGACACAGGTGGGTGATATTAATGAAGGGCTGATTTAGATGGGACCCAGGTGGGGTGTTAATTAAAGATCAGGGCTGATTTTAGACTGGGTCCAGGTGGGTGATTTAATGATCGGGCTGTTTTTAGACTGGGACCAGGTGGGTGATATATGATCAGGGCCTGATTTTAACTGGGACACAGGTGGGTGATATTAATACCAGGGCGCTGATTTAGACTGGGACAACCAGGTGGGTGATATTAATGACCAGGGCCTGATTTAAAACTGGGACACATGGTGGGTGATCATAATGATTAGGGGCTGATTGTAGACTGGGACACAGGTGGGTGGATATTAAATGGACAGGGCCTGATTAGACCTGGGACACAGGTGGGTGATATTAATGATCAGGGCTGATTTAGACTGGAACCAGGTGGGGATTTAATGATCAGGGCTGATTCTAGACTGGGCACCAGGTGGGTGATTTAATGATCAGGCCTGATTTAGACTGGGAACCAGGTGGGTGATATTAATGATCAGGGCCTGATTTAGACGGTGGGACACCAGGTGGGTGTTATTAATGCCAGGGCTGATTTAGACCTGGGACACCAGGTGGGTGATTTATGACCGGGCTGATTTCACTGGGCACCAGGTGGGTGATAATAATGATAGGGTGTTTTAGACGTGGACACAGGTGGGTGATATTAATGACATGGGCGCGGCTGATTTAGACCTGGGACCCAGGTGGGTGATATTATGACAGGGGCTGATTTCAACTGGAAGGTGGGTGATAATATGATCAGGGCCCTGATTTAGACCTGGGACACCAGGTGGGTGATATTATGACGCAGGGTGATTTAGACCTGGGACACAAGGCGGGTGATATTAAGGATCAAGGGCTGATTTAGACTGGGACACAGGTGGGTGTATTTAATGATCGGGCCTGATTAGACCTGGGACCCGGTGGGTGATATATGATCAGGGCGATTTAAATTGGGACATAAGGTAGAAAGACAACAGTAGTTGTCCTGTAGGTAGCGTTGCCTCCCTTGGTCTTAGAGGTAGTGTTAACGACTTTATTTGACTTTTTGAAGTTTAACCTGATGTTTTTGTCTCTTCTCATGGCAGGACATCATCATCACAGAGCTAATGAAAAGTAGATAATACTGGGGGTAATGCGTAAGTGTATGTGTCTTTTCTTCTACTGTATGTTACATGTATGTCTGCTGTAGTAGGGGTCCGCTCAACCTCACTGGACTCGATCATCTGTCTATCAGTCTCCTCTGTCGTTTGATGGATCTCTTTTGCCTGTAGTAGGGGTCCGCTCCACCTCACTGGACTCATCATCTGTCTATCAGTCTCCTCTGTGTTGATGGATTGCTGTTGCCTGTAGTAGGGTCAGTTCCCCAACGTTCACTGGATATCATCTGTCTATAGTCTCCTTGTGGTTGATGGATGTGTCTGCTGTAGTAGGGTCCGCCAACTATGATCATCATCTGTCTATCTGTTCTCTGTGTTGATCGGATTGCTTTTGCTGTGTAGGGTGTCACTCACTGGACTCTCACTCTGTCTATAGTCCTCCTCGTTTGATGGATCTGCGTTGCCTGTTAGTAGGGTCCGTCAATCCTGGCATCATCACTATGGTCTATCAGTCTCCTTGTGTTGATGGATTGCTGTTTGCCTGTGTAGGGTCCGCTCAACTCACTGCTCATCACCTGTTATAGTTCTTCTGTGTTGATGGATCTGCTGTTGCCTGTAGTAGGGTCGTCAACCTCACTTGGACTCATCACTCTGTCTATCAGTTCTCTGTGTTGCTGGATCTGCTGTTTGCCTTTGTAGGGGTCGCGCAACTCACGGACTCATCACCTGTCTATCTGTCTCTCTGTGTGGAAATGGATCTGCTGTTTGCCTTGTAGGTCGTCCACTCCTGGACTCATCAATCTGCTATCAGTTCTCTGTGTTGATGATCTGCTGTCTGCCTTGATACTCGAGTGTCTAGTGTTGTGGATTGCTGTCTGCTTGAATACTGTAGGTGTTGTGGATCTGCTGTCTGTTGATACTGAGTGTTGATAGGTATATGCTGTCTGTTGTACTGAGTGTCTGAGTGTTGATGGATGTGTCTGCTTGATCTGAGGTGTTGATGGATCCTGATGTCTGCTTGATACTGAGTGTTTGATGGTTGCTGTTGCTTGATATGAGTTTGATGGATCTGCTGTCTGCTGATACTGAGGTGTCTTAGTGTTGATGGATCTGCGTCTGCTTGGATACTGAGGTGTTGATGGATTGCTGTTGCTTGATACTGAGCTGTTGATGGATCTGCCTGTCTGCTTGTATGATGTTGATGGATCTGCTGTCTGCTTGATCTGAGTGTCTGAAGTGTTGATGGATCTGCTGTCTGCTTGATACTGAGTGTTGATGGATTGCTGATTGCTTGAATACTGAGTGTTTGATGTCTGCTGTCTGCTTGATACGAGTGTTTCAGTGTTGATGGATTGCTGTCTGCTTGATACTGAGTGTCTGATGGATCTCTTGTCTGCCTTGATACTGAGGTGTCTGAGTGTTGATGGTCTGCTGTCTGATTGATACTGAGTGTTGATGGATTGCTGTCATGCTTGATCTGAGTGTCTGAGTGTTGATGGATCGCTTGTTGATTGATCTGAGTGTTGATGGATCTCCTGTTGTTGTACTGAGTGTTGATGGTATGGTGTTGCTTGATACTCGAGTGTTGATGGATCTGCTGTCTGCTTGATACGAGTGTTGATGGTCTGCTGTCGATTGATACTGAGTGTTGAGGATTGTTGTCTGCCTTGATACTGAGTGGCTGAGTGTTGATGATCTGCTGTCTGCTTGATACTGAGTGTTGAGTGTTTTTTGATGGATCTGCGTCTCTTGCTGAGTGTTGATGGATTGCTGTCTGCTTGATACTGAGTGTCTGAGTGTTGATGGATTTGCTGTCTGCTTGATACGGGTGTTCAGGTTGATGGATTGTTGTCTGCTTGATACGGCGTGTTGAGTGGTTGTGTTTTCTCCTTATGCTTTGCCATGTACCACAGAACATATCCAATGAGGAGCAGGTGGTGGTCATTCACCCAGACCGTCTTAACGTTAGCAGAGAGGGTATTATTTTCAGCAACTTACTTTCAAAGGCTTGTTCATCTTTGTTTGTTTTGAATACAGATTGTCTTTGAATCTGTGTACTAGCTTTGCATCATCTGTGTTATGAATAAAATCATGTTTTTATTCCAGCTGAATATCCAGTTTTATTTATCCTTCTCTTTCGTGGTTGAGAATATAGAGGTCACAACCAGTTTTTAGCAAGAAAGGATGGACATTAGAAGTGGAAGGTAATGGCTGATGCTACTTTTTTGAACTTCTTATTTACATGTTTGCTCAAGTTGTTTAATATGTTTGCTGATGCATGGAAGTACGGTGTTATATGTTTAAAGTGTATTTGGACTGGCATTTATTGTAGCCCTGACCTAAGTATTTTTAAAACAAGAAAACATCTTTATATGAATGAATGATTAAAAATGAATGAATGAAAGAAAGAAATAATGAATTAATCAATGTGATGAATGAAGAATAATGAATTTAAAACTCATCTTATTTCTATCGTATGTGAGAATCCAACAGTACATTCTCTCCACAATAGTGTAAATCTTCATAAATGTGTTCAATTATAAACCTACTGATGTCTTGCCACAGTTTTTACATGAATACAATGCCAAAAAAGATGCAACACGTTTCTGGGTGGCATTACAAAAGGAGAATTTGAGTTGATGTTTTCCTTAACTTCTTCATATAGTGGTTGCAGGATATATTTAGAATAATTTTAAAGGAACTTCCTTATTTTGTTTAACAAGTGGTTTGTGTGTGGAACATAAACTTTTTTCAACAGATGTTGTCTTGTGGATTGCG
>NW_019945930.1:38376-62353 GCF_002910315.2 Salvelinus sp. IW2-2015 | reverse complement strand
TACCCTTTACCAGGTTTTAGTGCAGCTGATGGGATGTACAGAAGAAGCAGCTATAGGAATTGTAGTTGTGGTTCCATCTTCTGTCTCTCTGGCTTCATGTGGTTAGGTGAGCATCTTTCTAAGACGTATATTTTACTTCATCAGTTTGAGTTGTTATTAACGTGATTTTGTTCAATGATTGACTCATTCATTCATTGTGTAAAAAAACATTAAAGTCAGCAGAGAATGGACAGGTGAGTTGAGGTCAAAAAGTATTTGTTTTCTTCAGATCTTTTAACAGTGCTCGATTAATCTTGCCTGGCACAATGGACCAATGGAATATTTTCAAGGTATGCTTATATTGTTAATAAAATGTGATCATATTACTCCAGTGCTAGCTTCCTTACACTGGCTTCCTGTTAGGCAAGGGCTGATTTCAAGGTTTTACTGTTAACCTACAAAGCGTTACATGGGCTTGCTCCTACCTATCTTTCCGAGTTGGTCACTACATACCTACACGTACGCTACGGTCACAAGACGCAGGCCTCTTAATTGTCCTAGAATTTCTAAGTAAACAGCTGGAGGCAGGGCTTTCTCCTATAGATCTCATTTTATGGAATGGTCTGCCTACCATGTGAGAGACGCAGACTCGGTCTCAACTTTTAAGTCTTTACTGAAGCTTATCTCTTCAGTAGGTCATATGATTGAGTGTAGTCTGGCCCAGGAGTGTGAAGGTGAACGGAAAGGCTCTGGAGCAACGAACCGCCCTGCATTCTCTGCCTGGCGGTTCCCCTCTCTCACTGGGATTCTCTGCCTCTAACCCTATTACAGGGCTGAGTCACTGGCTTACTGGTGCTCTTTCATGCCGTCCCTAGGAGGGTGTGTCACTTGAGTGGGTTGAGTCACTGACGTGATCTTCCTGTCTGGGTTGGCGCCCCCCCTTGGTTTGTGCTGTGGTGGAGATCTTTGTGGCTATACTCGGCCTTGTCTCAGGATTGTAAGTTGGTGGTTGAAGGTATCCCTCTAGTGGTGCGGGGGCTGTGCTTTGGCAAAGTGGTGGGTTTATATCCTTCCTGTTTGGCCCTGTCCGGGGGTACATCGATGGGGCCACAGTGTCTCCTGACCCGCCTATGCAATGACGTCACACAATTCATCAACGCCATGGTGATGCGCGGTGACAATTTATTTCTTTGGAAGTGTTATAGAGTGGGCGTGGCAACACGCTTAGAAAAAAAGGTGCTATTTATTTTTATTTTTAATTTCACCTTTATTTAACCAGTTAGGCAAGTTGAGAACAAGTTCTCATTTACAACTGCGACCTGGCCAGGATAAASCAAAGCAGTTCGACACATAACAACACAGAGTTACACATGGAGTAAAACAAACATACAGTCAATAATAAAGTAGAAAATAAGTATATATATAATGTGAGCAAATGAGGTGAGATAAGGGAGGTAAAGGCAATAAATAGGCCATGGTGGCRAAGTAAATACAATATAGCAATTAAGACACTGGAATGGTGGATTTGACAGTAGATGCTATCTAGAACCTTGAAGTTTCTTTGGCTTTCTCCATAGGAGAACCCTTTGAAGAACCCTCTTTGGTTCCAGGTATAAACATTTTGGGTTAAGGATTCTACCTGGAACCCAAAAGGGTTATCCTATTGGGACAGCCAAAGTACCCTTTTGGAATCCATTTTTCTAAGAGTGTACAGTGCACAATGGCGGACTGGCCGTCGGGAGCACCGGGTAATTTCCCCGTGACCTGAGGGTCGTTTTGGCCTGCGGTGAATAGTGAACTTGACCAGCAATAATATAGCAAGCAGGAATGAGTTGACGGAGAATCCACGCATCAGACGAGACTCTCACTCACTCGCTGCAGTGTCCTYGCACCAAAAATGACATCAGGCCTCTCCGCGACGCACATAGCAACCGTCTACCTGCCTCTCAGATAACATTTTAGACAAGTCGCACGGCGAAATGGACAGTCAGAAGAGGAAAGGTGGAGCAGAGAGGCAGATAATAAAAAAGAGAAAGGCCCTTGCCACAGACGCTGCAAAATAAGCGACATGTTCGCCAGGTAGGGACCAGGTCAGTCAAAACACTAGCTAAACCACACACACTGACACACACACACGACACCCAGCATGGCTAGCTAAGTTATTGTAGCAACAAGTTACTACAATAATATACAGCTCTGGGAAAAATTAAGAGGCCACTCCAAATTAATAGACCACAATAAAAAAAAATCCAGAACTGTATTAATGTAGCCTACTGATACACTAATGATAGTGAGTATGATAATAGAGTATTTTCTTTGCAAAGGTGGAGAAGGAAGCAGCAGCAGCACTAGAGCTTCAGGTGCTCCTGCAGAACTGGAGATGGTGGTCAGTTCAGAGTCAGACTCAGAGCAGGAACCTTCAGGTACAGCTTAAGAGCACACACCTAAACATGTAGGCTATGATTTTACATTAATATGTACTTTATTTATGAGATTATCAGTAGGACTGTAATCGGGGGGCATACAATCGATGACTGCACAAGTAATASACGTTTAAGTTTAGGTTATTTACAATGTTAATCTCATTCTGCAGAGCAACCAGATGTGCAGAGAGAGAGGTTCAGAGACCAGTACAGGGAAAATAGAAAGGGACAGCGAAAGCACTGAAAATCCATTTGATTATTTTGCCCATCCTCAGTCCAAGGATTTTGACTTATTTTTTCAGTACCACCCAAAATAAACCCCTCAAAGAGTCATTCCCAATGTATTCCAATCCAAAGATGGCACAAACAGAAAATGCCTGACATACAATGAAGTAACTCACTCCCTGTTCTGCTCAGTATGTCTTGCATTCTCAAAACCTTCAGCCAGTGATAGTGCATTTGTCAAAGGAGGCATGCAGGCCTGGAAACATGCCCATCAGAGTGTACAGGAACATGAGAGAAGCAAGACCCATAGAGAAAGTGCAGAAGCCTTTTTCCTCAGAGCCAGCAAAGCAGACATCTGTACCCTTCTGAGTGATAAGCAAATGTCAGTTCAACGAGACCAGGTCACAAAGAGGAGGCAGGTCATGGAACGTGTGATTGATCAAAGAGGAGGCAGGTCATGGAACGTGTGATTGATCAAAGAGGAGGCAGGTCATGGAACGTGTGATTGATGTAGTTAAAGTTATTGGTAAATGTGGGCTGAGCTACAGAGGACACAGACATGAAGCTGCATATAACTTGGAAAACATGGCCAACAATCATGGCTAGTTTTTTGAGCTTATATTGTTATAGTGGTATTACCTCGGGTTCTCGAAGCAGTTATGGCTATGATCCTTCCTTGAAGGCTGACAAGGGTGGAAGGAAATTTGCTGTGAGTTACAGCTTTTGTAGCAGAGGCATGTTTTTTTGGACTTTCATATTATACCTGCAGTTATGTAGCCATGTTCAATTTCATTGACTCGTGTTATAGATGTGTTTATTGTGGGTGCTGTTTAAGAAAGCTTTATGGACACCAGTGGATGGGAACATAATGTATATTACTATTTTTTTTGTAGAGGAGTTTATTTTTTTGACTTTTGTATTAACTTACTTACATTGGTTGTAGCTTATGTTTGTTTCGGTGAATGTGTGTGTGTGTGAAAGTTTTTTGCTACTTTTGATATGCTTGAATGTTGAAATATCAGATAATAATTTGAACATTTGAGCTACTATGTATATCTCATTCTCTTTTTAAAAGTGTAGGCTAATTGTTTTTGTGTGTTAGCCTTGTACATTTGTATGTGCTTATTGTGTTTTTCTAGTGAGTTTTGAGGTGCACCCATAGTATCCTATGAAAACTCAGTGTTCAGAGAGCGTACCTTGTTGGTCAGTCCAAAATGTTTTATTTTAATATGGATACAATTTCTTCCAGATGAAATAGTGTCAAATGTATAACCTAGTTTGGTACCTCTTACATCAACAAATAGGTTAGCTAAGTATTAGGTCTGGTGGGTTGCGTGACGGTGGCCTGGGATGTAACCAAGGTCTTATAATGAGTGACATCATCCTCGCCTCCTCCATGGAGGCTACACGGTTGCTCCTGGCAACGGCTCAAGGTTCTGAGCACGRTCGCTAGGCGACGGTCCAGGAAGGAGAGTGGCCACGGAGAACAGAGGATAATGGAAAAGAGATTCCCTCATGACAACACAGACTGTACTGGGGCAGGGAGAGGAGACGCAGACAGACACAGTAGGGTGCAGCGACGGATCCTAGAGAAGGAGAAAGAGAGCGAGAGAGAAATGGAGTGAAAGTTGAGAAAGAAGAGGAATAAATTATATTTTTCATTTATCATGTTCTCTCCTCTAGCTGAGTATATATATTCATGATAACATAACTTATTGCATCTTAATGTTTAATAATGCACTGATCCAGAGGTGTCAGGATAGAGGGTTCATCTTTACTACTGCCTCTGATCTAGCGGACTCACTAAATACAATTTTTTTTTTGTAAATTATGTCTGAGTGTTGGAGTGTGCCCCTGCCTATCCGTAAATAATAAAAAAACAAGAAAATTGTGCCTTCCGGTTTGCTTTGTATAAGGACATTTGAATTATTCATACTTATATTTGAACAATTACATTTACTTTTGATACTTAAGTATATTTAAAACCCAATACTTTTACTCAAGTATTATTTTACTGTGTGACTTTTACTTGAGTCATTTTCTATTAAGGTATCTTTACTTTTACTCAAGTATGACAATTGGGTACTTTTTTCACCACTGGACTTAGGTTTATTTTTGACCGGAGAATTACTTGTGAATTGGGTTTGATGCACCCATTGAAAATACTTGCATAAATAGCTCTTTGTCCTATCTGTGCTGGTGGTGAACCGCAGCTGCCATTATATCAGCAGCGAAAGACCGGAACATTTAATTCCCAGACACTCCCTCCCGAGAGAGAGATAGGCCTGTGGAGATTCTCCTTCTTTGCGCATGTGTTCCAAGTGGCTGTCAGGTAAAAGTAGACGATAGCAGACAACAGGATTCTTAGTGAAAGGGCCGGGGGTGTTGTTGAACATCTTCTTGACTTTACTCGACTTTTATAGATCACGTACAATGTTATCCAGTAACTTTCTGAGGTAATACTAGGCTATATGAGACGTTTATTTGTTCTAACTTACGTTTTGATATTTAAATATATGTTTGATTGCTCTGGTCTAGGGGCGCATCATTTGCAGTCCTGAGAATCGAATTTTCTCTCGGCAACTCCCAAGTCATTATCCGAACACTACAACAAAGTAGTCAAACTGTACTGTAGCCTACAACATTTCATTCCATACAAAGAAACAATAGCTTCCACAATGGATCGGGTAAGTCTGGTTTTAACAGTATAGGCCTGCTGTGTTGTAACCGTGTAAAATGTGTTCGGTTTAAACCGCTGGACAAGAAACCATGACGGTTAAACGTGTAGGGATTTTCTTTCTGCAAAGTAGCCTACTACTATATCATTTTTAGTAATATGTGACTATGACCTAATAATCTCTCCTTCCTCCCAAAGTGTTCACATTCCTTCACTGACTTCGAATACATTGTCCATTATTTGACCAGATACTCAAGTGGCCGTTCTAACAAAGAAAATAAATGTCTTCAACAATGGAAGTCAATCGATAAAGAGGCAAGATCAGGTGGGACCATTATTGCCAATGAGAGGGCAGATATGCGTGTTTCCACTAGTTACACAGCCACAGACTCAAACGTCTATCGTATTTTTATTTCGGGTTAGGAATAACGTTAGAAGTGTTGTTAAGGTTAGGGTTAAAATCACATTTTAATAAGATCAATGGTAGAAATGGGCGTGGTTTATGGTTTTGTTTGCTGTAACTAGTGACGACCAGGCACTACTCCCATATAAAGTTTCCTACTTTTATCAATACTCTCCTAACAACCTAATCTTTACGAAATGTATATTCCATCAAATAAGGCAGAAGCCAGATTTTGGGCCCAGTTATCCCTCTCTCTTCGCTGGTTGAAAGGAAATGACTGGTATAAGAAATATGGTGGAAACTCTGACTGTCCCAAGCCTCCACTAACCCAATGCTATGAGATTTGTTTGTTGTAGTGAACGATTGAACATTTCAGGAAAAATGAGATTGTCTAGCGATACACCCAAATCAACTCAGAGGTTTAGACTAAATTAATAAAATATTTAGTTTCATTTTAATCTATGTAGAATACTTATTGCGGCCAACAGGACAAAGCTAGCCCGTCCCCCTCCACCCTCCCGGAGTCCCCAGGTCAATCGCCTCCCTGTACTTTACTGCTGGATCTGGTCGACTGCAGGAAAACACCAGGGCAGAGTGGAACTGAGAGAGGAGAAGAGGAACATGGAGATTTGATTTCATTAAGTAAGAACCATGGCGTGTGGATTAGACACAGTCTGCTTCTGTAACAATTAATTTATGAGTTATATATTGATGAAAATATCTGGTCGTTCCAACCAATTTTAAGAAGTGTAACTTGGTTAAAAAAAGTTTGATTTCACATCATTTTAACATTCTGTCATAAAGAGCATGTGTTCAACTAAAGAAAAAACAAGTTTTCTCATCTCGAGGTTAAATAAAAATAAATACTTTAGTAAGTGCCAATGTGCCAAATAAAGTAACATGGTTGACTGTAATGGGGGACAACTAAAAACAACAAAACCGCTATTTTACATGGGTATATTAGTCCTTTAAATCAGCCATGAATCCGCTGGTGATGGGAATGGAAGCTAGTATTGTATTCTGCAACAAGGAGTAGCAATTGAATGCAATTTTCACAAAAAAAGTTATTGTTCAAATATTTCTAGCATGTCTATGTATGGGGAGAGGATTGACTTCCTCAGTTTTGCACCACAAAACAGCAGTAAATTGTCAAAAACAGTAGAACCAGCTCACCTGCTTTTACTCTGATTTGACTATTAGATGTTCAATGTTTATTTTTCAAAAAATAATTAAAGAACAGTTTCATCATATTAAAACAAGAGTTCAGTTAATGTATGTTTACCTGTATTTATACTAGGCAAAGTCGAGTTAATAACACAATACTTATTTACATAATGGCTTTAGGAACAATGGGTTAACAAAAACTGGCCTTGTTCAGGGGCCAGAGCGACAGAATGTTACCTTGTCAGCCTCGGGGATTAGAGCTTAGAAACCTTTCGCTTACTGGCCCCAACGTTTCTAACCACTAAGGCTAAACCTGCTGCCCACAAACTCAGGAGCAGACACTTAAAATGATGGGACAGATGTAAATTTAATCACTAATCACTTGAGATAAAATAATGTTCAGAAATGACTCGTCAGGTCCACCAAAGTCACTAGCTGCATTTACCATGCACTACTAATCAATTTCCTATTAAATCCTGATTATCGTCAGTTAGGCCTGAGTTTGGCAATTAGTCATGTAAACACCTTACTCTGCTATCTTAATGGTGTAGGTCATAACGAAGGAAGAACGCCTTTAAAAGATACCTGGTTTTTCTGAGAAATCTTTAGAATAGGACATGTAAACACTTTAATCAGAGTTATAGAGGTGTATTTATCTGCATGTTCTAACACAAGCAGCGCACGCTAACTTCTCTTTTGACCGAGTCAGTGAGTTCAGAAAAACTGAAAGTATGCAGCTTAGAAATAGTTTTCACATTACACATTTTTATTGTACCGAACTCAGAATCAAAATATGCTTAACTAATTACAATTGTCGCTGCTTTCGTAGAACGTATTATTTTGATAGACCACATTTTTTGCATTATCAAAGTCCCGTTCAGAGGTAGCCTGACATATCGAGCTTTATTAGGAAAATTGTTCTACTTTCCAAGTCATGTACACAATGCGTTGTATAATCCAAAAACTACCATTACTATTGTACCTCTCACAATAGTCATCTATTGATTATGGCTTGTAACCGTACTCAGATGGTAAAACTTGGATAATTATTGTATGTATTAGGTGTTAAATCTTTCTAGAAGTTAAATAGGGTTGACTGAGGGACCTGTCAAAATGCTGAATTGTGTAACTTTAGCAAGTCTTTATTCATATTAAAAATTGGATTAATCGAATTCTCAATTGTTATCGTATTAAAGGGCTACTTTATTTCACGTAACATGATTTAAAATGGAATATTAGGGCACAGTTATTACTGGAAAAATATCTAAAAGGGAGATGCAAAAAGGCATTACATTTCATGCGACATGACCCATATTTGCGCAAAACCCTAACTATTTTCAATTGTCATTCGTTTTCAAGGAACACTATTCCCTAATCAGTTCTCTCTCAGTGGGAGGGGCTTAATCATCTGTGGAGCCTCAACAAAATCATGATTGCTGACAAGGAAGAGAAGAGTCTCTCCAGATCAGAACACCTCACGAAAGCACCAGCAAGAGATAGGGAAGAACCTCTCAACAACTGCTGCTCTGACTGTGGGAGGAAGAGTTGTTGCTAAACAGAAGGAATTGATATTCACAGAGAGTATTCGCACTGTTGAGAACCGTACCACTGCTTCAGTGTGGAAGAGTTTCACTGCATCTAAAATCTTAATATCTCATCTCTCAGGAATTCAAGTACAAGGAGAGGACCTTTACCCTGCTTGATGTGGGAATGCTATACAAAACAATCAGGAGCCCAGATAAACACAAACACACAGGAGAGAAATCTTATTGCTGTGATCAGTGTGGAGAGCTGTCAATCAATTCAGGAACCTGACTTACACACCAACGCATACACACAGGAGAAGTAGCTGTACTCCTAACTTGTGATCAGCTGGTGAAGAGCTTCAAGTGATCAGGAAACCTGACTACACACCAACGCATACACACAGAGAGAAGCCTTATAGCTTGATCAGTGTGGGAAGAGCTTCAGTCGAACAGGAACTCTGATACACACCAACGCATACACACAGGAGGAAGCCTTATAGCTGTGATCAGTGTGGGAAAAGCTTCAATCAATCAGGACACTCACTTACACACCAACCATACACACAAGAGAGAAGCCTTATAGCTTGTGTCTTGTGGGAAGACTTCAGTCGAACAGGAGACTGACTACACACAACAACGCATACACACAGGAAGAGAAGCCTTATAGCTGTGATCAGTGTGAAGAGCTTCAATCAATCAGGACACCTAACGTATAACACCAACGCATACACACAGGAGAGAAGCCTTATAGCTGTGATCAGTGTGGGAAGAGTTTTGCTCTCGATTTCACCCTGACTACACACCAGCGAATACACACTGGAGAGAAACCTTACTCCTGTCTATGTGGAAAGAGCTTTGTTCAGTCAGGATCACTGAAAAAACACCAGGATGCACAAATGTGTCGTTTTTTATCTCCATCCTCTCCTGGACCAGTTTCAGATCTCTAAATGAAGTTTCAATAGAAAACATATTGGAAACAGTCATCCATCTCCCATTCTCTTAACAGTTTACTAAGTCTGATTACCATGGTAACCTGTGTAGCATAATATGCAGCTCTGGATCCATATGTATCAAGTGTCTTGGAGTAGAAGTTCTGTATCTTATTTCATTAACTCCTATTGTCCATTAAATAATGTAGAATAATGTTTCAACAATTGTAGGTTCATATTAATGTGGGGGGGAAATGTTGTCTGAAGAGAGAGCCTTGAATTGTACATCTTGTCTCATACAATTATTGGTTCCTTTAGGTGCTGGGTAAAGATGTGAGGGGGAGATGGTCATGACCCCCCTCAGACCTTTTAGCAGAATATGTTCTATAAGTTAAGATAGGAGACAGTGCCAGTCACATGCAGGAACCAAACGTCAGTGGTGAATTAATTATGAATAATGTAAATCATGCAAATATAACTTGTCTGTGTAAGCAGTATATAAGAGAACGGGACTGCCCCGAAAGAGCTCCCGACCGTACTATGGTATTTTAAGTTTGTTGGAACTCTCCAGCTTCCTGATTAAAAAATAATTATTAATTTAAGTTTTACTTTGAGTCCCTGGTGTTCATTTCCATGACACATGTATTCAATACAAAAATACATTAAATCCTTTATCTTATGGGAAGGAGATGTCGCACTGCATGAGGCAAATGGGGGTCCCACCAGATACTGACTACCTTTTCTTAAGGGATCCGTGACCAACAGATGCATATCTGTATTCCCAGTCATGTGAAATCCATAGATTAGGACCTAATTCATTTATTTCAATTGACAGATTTTTTTTTGTATGAACTGTAACTCAGTAAAATCTTAGAAATTGTTGTATCTGTGCTGTGAAGGGCTCAACAGTGGAACTGCCCTGCACATATCAACATCCAAGTTATCATGTGGTCTCAGAACCAAACTGGTATATACAAGAGAAATGTAATGAGGTGCCTAAAATCCTGAGCTCGGTCCAGAGTATGCAGGTCGTGCTGAGTACCTTGGGACTAAAGAGAAAGACTGCACCCTGAGAATCACAGACCTGAGAGAGAGAGATTCAGCTGAGTACAAGTTCAGATTTAAAACACAGTATGCAGAATGGGGGTACAGCTTCCCTGGAACAACTCTGACTGTCACAGGTAATATATCATATCTACTTCTTCTACTACTACTAATACAGGTAATATATAATATCTACTTCTTCTACTACTACAACTACTAATACAGGTAATATATCATATCTACTTCTTCTACTACTACAACTACTAATACAGGTAATATATAATATCTAATTCTAATAATACATTAGAATCATTCAGAGCTGCAGGTGAAGGTGTCTTCCTCCACAGAGGAGAACACTGACCTGTAGCACCACCTGTCTTCTGACTGACAACCCCAACCCCACCTACATCTGGTACAAGAACGGACAACATCTCCATGACCCTACTTCCCAACAATACTCCTGTAATACTCTAGTGGTCTGGTGTTACTCTACAGACAGTTACTCCTGTGCTGTAAAAGACCATGAGGATTTTCTCACTCCTACAGTGTGTGAGTCTGGACTCWCCTATAATAATCATCTTAAGTATCAATCATTAAGGCCTGTGGACCAATAGTAGAACATGTGGGGAAAAACAGACAAATCTGTAACACTMGTAGAAATTATACAGAATAATAGAAAAGGTAGAAAATGGCTGATGGTATGTTATCTTGTTCTACTGTTTTAGAAATTGTATTTTTTTAAATCCATTTTAGAATAAGTCTAATTTAACAATGTGAAAAAGTCAAGGGGTCTGAATACTTTCCAAATGCACTGTATGAGTCTATATTTCTTTATTCATTTTAAATGAACCACTCCAATACATTTAAAACACTTGAAAATAGTCTCATTATCGTTTGAGGAATGCATTCAGATACATTTTGTTTCAGGTGTTCATGGTCAGAGCTGTTTGAATGTGACTTACACCAAGAGGAGTATCTATGCCTTGAAGGGGTCAACAGTGGACATTACCTGCACGTATAGACATCCCAGCTGGAATAACGTCACAGAAGTATCCTGGTTCAACAAATGGGAGTCTGGAGTTACTWCAGATCTAAGCCAGGACCCAGAGTATGCAGGTCATGTGATGTACCTTCAGCGTTATAGTCATGAGAATAATACAGGTTCAAAACAATCAACAGAGATTCACGTGTCTTACAGTGCTACACATCTGTTATAATAAGTGTTGTTTCCTGCTTAATTGAAGTATCAGGTGTAGTTTGTCACCAGTTATAAAGTGTGTTTGTTGTGTCTCTTTATGTTTCTATGGCTGCAGGGAGGGAGACGCAGCAACGGGCTTGAGAACAGCAGGAATAGATACATAGGCCTGTTGTTTACACACATCTCTCAGCAACTGTGAACAAACTGCCACTGACTGATTTTTTATTTTATTTAACCTTTGTTTAACTAGGCAAGTCACTGATGGCCTACCAAAAGGCAAAAGGCCTCCTGCGGTGACGGGGGCTGGGATTTATATATACAGTTGAAGTCAGAAGTTTACATACACCTTAGCAAAATACATTTAAACTCAGTTTTTCACAATTCCTGACATTTAATCCTAGTAAAATTTCCCTGTCTTAGGWMARTTAGGATCACCACTTTATTTTAAGAATGTGAAATGTCAGAATTATACTAGAGAGAATGATTTATTTCAGCTTTTATTTATTTCATCACATTCCCAGTGGGTCAGAAGTTTACATCCACTCAATTAATATTTGGTAGCATTGCCTTTAAATTGTTTAACTTGGGTCAAACGATTTGGGTAGCCTTCCACAAGCTTCCCACAATAAGTTGGGTGAATTTTGACCCATTGCTCCTGACAGAGCTGGAGTAACTGAGTCAGGTTTGTAGGCCTCCTAGCTCACACATGCTTTTTCAGTTCTGCCCACAAATTTTCTATAGGATCTTGGTCAGGGCTTTGTGATGGCCACTCCAATGCCTTGACTTTTTTGTCCTTGAGCCATTTTGCCACAACTTTGGAAGTATGCTTGGGGTCATTGTCCATTTGGAAGACCCATTTGCGGCCAAGCTTTAACTTCCTGACTGATGTCTTGAGATGTTGCTTCAATATATACACATAATTTTCCTACCTCATGATGCCATCTATTTTGTGAAGTGCACCAGTCCCTCCTGCAACAAAGCACCCCCACAAGATGATGCTGCCACCCCCGTACTTCACAGTTGGGATGAGGTTCTTCGGCTTGCGAGCCTCCCCCTTTTTCCTCCAAACATAATGATGGTCATTATGGCCAAACAGTTCCTATTTTTGTTTCATCAGACCAGAGGACATTTCTCCAAAAAGTACGGTCTTTGTCCCAATGTGCAGTTGCAAACTGTAGTCTGGCCTTTTTATGTCAGTTTTGGAGCAGTGGCTTCTTCCATGCTGAGCAGCCTTTCAGGTTATGTCGATATAGGACTCGTTTTACTGAAGATATAGATACTTTTGACCCTGTTTCCTCCAGCATCTTCACAAGGTCCTTTGCTGTTGTTCTTGGATATATTTGCACTTTTCGCACCAAAGAACGTTCATCTCTAGGAGACAGAGCGTGTCTCCTTCCTGAGCGGTATGACGGCTGCATGGTCCCATGGTGTTTATACTTGCGTACTATTGTTTGTACAGATGAACGTGGTACCTTCAGGCGGTTTGGAAATTGCTCCCAAGGATGAACCGGACCTGTGGAGGTCTACAATGTTTTTTTTCTGAGGTCTTGGCTGATTTCTTTGGATTTCCCATGATGTCAATCAAAGCGGCACTGAGTTTGAAGGTAGGCCTTGAAATACATCCATAGGTACACCTCCAATTGACTCAAATTATGTCAATTAGCCTATCAGAAGCTTCTAAAGCCATGACATAATTTTCTGGAATTTTCCAAGCTGTTTAAAGGCACAGTCAATTTAGTGTATGTAAACTTCTGACCCACTGGAATTGTGATACAGTGAAYTATAAGTGAAATAATCTTTCTGTAAACAACTGTTGGAAAAATGACTTGTGTAATGCACAAAGTAGATGTCCTAACCGACTTGCCAAAACTATAGTTTGTTAACAAGAAATTTGTAGCGTAGTTGAAAAACGAGTTTTAATGACTCCAACCTAAGTGTTTGTAAACACACATCACGACAAGAGAGACAACACAACACTACATAAAGAGAGACCTAAGACAGTAGTTTGCCCCCGGTGATGCGTTGTGCAGACCGCAAAACCCTCTGGAGAGCCTTGCGGTTGATGGCAGTGCAGTTGCCGTACCAGGCGGTGATACAGCCTGACAGCATTCTCTCAATTGTGCATCTGTAAAAGTTTGTGAGGGTTTTGGGTGACAAGCCACATTTCTTCAGCCTCCTGAGGTTGAAGAGGCGCTGTTGCGCCTTCTTCACCACACTATCTGTGTGAGTGGACCATTTCAGTTTGTACGCAGAGGAACTTAAAACGTTCCACCTTCTCCACTGTTGTTCCGTTGATGTGGATAGGGGGGTGCTCCCTCTGCTGTTTCCTGAAGTCCACGATCATCTCCTTTGTTTTGTTGACGTTGAGTTGTTTTCCTGACACCACACTCCGAGTGCACTCACCTCCTCCCTGTAGGCTGTCTCGTCGTTGTTGGTAATCAAGCCCACTACTATTCTGTCGTCTGCAAACTTGATGATTGAGTTGGAGGCATGCATGGCCACACAGTCGTGGGTGAACAGGGAGTACAGGAGGGGGCTGAGGCCCCAGTGTTGAGAGTCAGCAAAGTGGAGATGTTTCCTACCTTCACCACCTGTGGGCGTCCTGTCAGAAAGTCCAGGACCCAATTGCACAGGGCGGGGTTGAGACCCAATGACATAACCAAGAGGTAGAATATATAGTGAAAACAATAGTGGACGTAAAAACGGAACCTTGAGGAACACTGATTTCTCAGAGGACAAATCATCTACAAAGAACTGATAAGATAATATTTAAACCAGGCAATATCCAGGCAAATATCTCCAACATTTGGACCGCATCTGGCCCATATGATGCTTCACACTGAGTCACATGTGCCACCTAACAGCCGGATCTGGCCCACAGTAATTTGCTTTGTTGACTGAAAGAGAGAATAGTTTTACTATACAATTTCAAAACATGACAGGATATCAGTGTCAGCGAGTCTGAATTATTGATTACAATTTACACGTTTCATATATGGAGAAAAAAAACAAATGAAAAAATATAAATGTAAATACAACTAGATTTTAGGAACTGTTAAGATATGTGCTAAGATATGTAGGCCTATGTGACAATAGTTGTATTCTTGCATCATGTGTCTTAAAGAGGAAGGAAATGGCAGCCCTGACCACTTATGTGTCAACCAGTAAGTTGTCTAACAAAACCTCTCCCCTTCACTCTGTAAGTACACTTGATGATATCTTATAATATAGTGTTGATAGTATGTTTTTAGTGATGAAGCATATTCTTCTGGGTAATGATAATGATAGGGACCCAGGTATCAAAGCTATAGTCAGGGTTGTAAGAATAAAGCAGGTTTGAAACAATACAGGAATAATGATGTGTCTACAGTGTTATAGACAGGTCTGTTCAATAAGTGACTGTTGTTCACCTCTTACTTGATGTATAGGGTGTAGTAATTCACCAGCTATAGAGTGAGTTGTTGTTTATGTGTCTTAGACTGCAGGGTGGGAGATGCAACAATGGCCTTGAGAACAGCAGGAAGTGTGTTGGTGGTCCTTCTCTTGTCTGTGGCAGGTATGGTCTCATTCATTTCTTACCCTCTTTCTCTGGATTGTTTGATCAACATACTCATTCTAAAATGTCATTAAACAATTCAGAAAAACATGATTAAAGGGATAGTTCATCCAGATTACAAAATGACATATTGGTTTTCTTACCTTTAAGCAGTATATGGACAAGGAATGACATCAATCCATGCTTTGGTTTTGTTTACCTGGCCACTGTTTCCAAATGCTAACCTTTTAGCGTTTGTGGCAAAAATCCAATGTAATTCAATGGTAGCAATATTATCATATTTTGCGCTTCATGTCCAAATGATCCTGAAGTATTGAGAAATGATTATGTATTTCATGGAAGCTATTTATAGATGGGGAAAACAATATGTAATTTAGTTGAAACATCCTTTTAAGAATGAATGCCATAGTTTCCTCTTCACTGTAAATAGTTGTCTCTCACACCTCATTGAGTGATGCTCACCTAAGGTTTCCATTCACACACAACTCAGAAACTACGGCAACAAAGTGTGGAGAAAAAAGCAGGGTTATGGTGTCTTCCAACAACACAGAGAAGGGACAGGAGGTGATACTGACCTGTAGCACCACCTGTACTCTGAGTGACAACCCCACCTACATCTGGTACATAAAAGGCCAACATCTAGATGAGAGCACCTCCCAACATTACTCTGTCAAGATATACTATTCAGACAGCTACTCCTGTGCTGTTAAAGGCTATGAAGCTCTCCGATCTCCTGCAGTGTGTGAGTCTGAATACAACTTTTCTTTGCAAAGATTATTACTATTACTAAACTTTTATTGTTCAGTCCTGAATCAGCTGATTTAACAATAATTGAATACATAGTATTGAATAAATGAATGGGCTTACTACTGTTTTAGGTGTTCTGGGTCAGAACTGTTTCAACGTGACTGACACCCATCAGAGTGTCTGTGCTGTGAAGGGCTCAACAGTGGAACTGCCCTGCACATATCAACATCCAAGTAATCATGTAGTCTCAGAACCAAACTGGTATATCCAAGAGAAATATAATGAGGCGCCTAAAATCCTGAGCTCGGTGCCAGAGTATGCAGGTCGTGCTGAGTACCTTGGGACTAAAGAGAAAGACTGCACCCTGAGAATCACAGACCTGAGAGAGAGAGATTCAGCTGAGTACAAGTTCAGATTTAAAACACAGTATGCAGAATGGGGGTACAGCTTCCCTGGAACAACTCTGACTGTCACAGGTAATATATCATATCTACTTCTTCTACTACTACAACTACTAATACAGGTAATATATAATATCTACAGGTAATATATATCAACAGGTAATATATCATGTCTACAGGTAATATATCATGTCTACAGGTAATATATCATATCTAAAGGTAATATATAATATTTACAGATAATATATAATATCTACAGGTAATATTACACAAACAGTTTAAGATATGGAGTCTTGGTCTATGGCACAGAGTACTGACAAAGGGATGTTTCTACACCTAATTTCAGGTCTGCAGGTGAAGGTGACTCCTGCCACAGAGAAAGGGAATCTGACACTGACCTGTAGCACCACCTGTACTCTGACTGACGACCCCACATACATCTGGTACAAGAACGGACAACTTCTCACCAACCCAAACACCCAAGATAACTACCTSWWCCTAGACCMAGTCAGCAGTGAGGATGCAGGCAGATACTCATGTACAGTAGAAGGCTACAATAATCTCCATTCTCCTGTATTGTCTGTGGGGGAACAATCATCTTTGAAGGAAGCAGCTGTAGGAATCATAGTGGTGGTTCTGGTTCTCATCCTCTGTCTCTCTGGCTTCATGTGGTTCAGGTGAGTGAGAAGAATGTACCTTTTTGTTTACATTCTGTTTTTAAATCATTAATCTAAATATTGAACTTGATTTTAATTGATTGATTCATTCATCCATTAATTTGTTTATTAATTCCTTTATTTACAAAATAGGAAGAAGCCGTCCATATCTACCTCTGACACAAGAGACAGGGTAGACACAGCAGAGAATGGACAGGTGAGTCTGTTGGAATCAGCTGACTGAGAACGCTGTGTGTGCATCATCCTTAGCGGCGTTGGCAGAAAATGGATGTTTCTATTTTTCAGGGATAAAGTATTTTCAACCTAACTTTCGTTTCCCCTGAACAACGGAAGTGGGCACTCCGCTCAGGCGTCTTTCGCTGCCAATGACTGTGGTATTAATTTAYTTCTCACTCCTCATGTTATCTGTCCTCTCTCTCCRTYAGGGAGACTCTAGTCCARTGTATGACAACATCTCAGGCATGGCCATGAMCCCTACTGCAKCACAGACAGCGGMCMCATACGACCAGGATGATGTTCACTATGCCAGTGTCCAYCACAAAAACCAGGAKGTGCCTCTGTACTTYACCGTCCAACTGCTTCAGCCACAGAAACAGGATGAGGATGTCCAGTACGCTGCTGTGAAATTCAACCACCCCAGTGCTACTCAATAGACTGTTTTTCAGTCAGATTGATAGTTGTTGAGGTGCCAGTAGAGAGTGCTGTGGTACAGTACACYGGAAACACCAGGTTTTMGTGTAGCTGGTGAGACATACAGAAGTACAGAGAAACCACAGGCCTCTTAGTATGGTCAAATTATGTTGCATTTGTTTTAAAGTATTTTAATGGGGATATTTTCCAACATTCCTTATTTTATAGTAAGTGTGCTCCAAAAAGATGTTCACATATTGTTTATAAGCCATTTACTGACGTGTTGGTTGTCAGGAAGAAGCATCATGAGGACAGGAAGCCAGCTGTGCATCAACATCTTCGCCCCTCTACATCTAGTTGGTCAGCCACAGAACTCACACTCTGTTTCACATGGCCAGTAAGGTCACCTACTAAACTCCTCTCTTCACTCTGTAATACTCTTGATAATAGCTCATACCTTATTATTCTACTACTTCTTGGTGATTTGTTTTGTAGAACGAATGTTTGCATGTAAATCTCATTGTAACATATTTTGTTTAGCATTTATTTTACCATATTTGTTTTTTTCTAGCATATAATGCAAAAAATAAAGTATTTATGTTATTTGCCCAGAACAGCTTAATTCCAATACCAGGTGTAATCTATTCTGCAATTGTAACTATCTTGCTCCTCTCCTTTGCTATTCAATCTTTAGTCATCTACATGTTAACTGGGGCACAGATCTCTAGGCCGATGTGACATCATTAGTTATCTTGCATCAAGCCTTTTGGGGTTTTAGTCCCTTGTATAGTTATTATTATTAATAATAATAATATAAGTTGACTGAGTTATGCATGTTAATGTCTTGAAGTAGCTTTCTAGTGTTTCCAGATTTCTATCAAATATGCGCTATAATTAACAACATGAGTGAAATCGTTTTCCCATTGAAAAATTGTAATAAAGTATGTTAAAAAGCAGCTTTTCTGTGTTGGAATGGTGTGGGCGTACCCCAACAATAGAATGGTGTGGGCGTACCCCAACAATAGAATGGTGTGGGCGTACCCCATTTTGGGGGTTTGAGTTAACAGATAAGTCAAACAACATTTTTTGGGTATGAGTTAACAGATAAGTAAACAACATTATTTGGGTATGAGTTAACAGTAAGTAACAACATTATTTGGGTTTGAGTTAACAGATAAGTAAACAACATTATTTGGGTATGAGTTAACAGATAAGTAAACAACATTATTTGGGTATGAGTTAACAGATAAGTAAACAACATTATTTGGGTATGAGTTAACAGATAAGTAAACAACATTATTTGGGTATGAGTTAACAGATAAGTAAACAACATTATTTGGGTATGAGATACAGATAAGTAAACAACATTATTTGTGTTTGAGTTAACAGATAAGTAAACAACATTATTTTGTGTTTGAGTTAACAGATAAGTAAACAACATTATTTGGGTATGAGTTAACAGATAAGTAAACAACATTATTTGGGTATGAGTTAACAGATGASTAAACAACACTATTTGGTTGTGGAGTAACAGATGAGAAAACAACATTATTTGGGCATGAGTTAAMAGAATATAAACTTTTAAAAGTGAGATTTTCACTGGACAGTTACTTTAAAGAGGAAGGAGAAGACAGTTCTTTATGAAATAAAATGTGTTTTTTATGTTACATACACCAAATAGGTGCAGTGAAATGTGTTGTTTTACAGGGCCAGTCATAGTAGTACAGCGCCCATCAGCTACTGTCTAGTGTTTTGACACTGTTTCTTCGCACCTTAGCAGACATGAACACGCACGCACACACACACACACACGCACACACGCACACACGCACGCACACTGCACACTGCACAATTGAACCCTTCTCCCCCCCCCCCCCCAACATGTAAATATTGGACTATAAAGTGTCCTCCTGTATTATACCTATGCTACAATGTTTATTCTATTCTACTGAGACATTTACTTTATGTTTGTATTGTTATCTTTCAGGTCTTATTGTTGCATTGTCGAGAAGGGACCTGCCAGTAAGCATTTAGTTGGACAGTGTATACCATGTGTATCCTGTACATACAGTTGAAGTCGAAGTTTACATACACTTAGGTTGGAAGTCATTAAAACTCGTTTTTCAACCCCTCCAAAATTTCTTGTAACAAATTATAAACAAAACAAAACAAATTATAGTTTAGGCAGGTCGGTTAGGACATCTACTTTGTGCATGAACAAGTAATTTTTCTAACAATTGTTTACAGACAGATTATTTCACTGTATCACATTCCAGTGGGTCAGAAGTTTACATACACTATGTTGACTGTGCCTTTAAACAGTTTGGAAAATTCCATAAAATGGTGTCATGGCTTTAGAAGCTTTCGATAGGCAAATTGACATCATTTGAGTAAATTGAGGTGTACCTGTGGATGTATTTCAAGGCCTACCTTCAAACTCAGTGCTCTTCGCTTGACATCATGAGAAAATCTAAAGAAATCAGCACGACCTCAGAAAAAGAAAAAAAAGTCTGGTTCATCCTTGGAGCAATTTCCAAACGCTGAAGGTACCACATTCATCTGTACAAACAATAGTATTCAAGTATAAACCCATGGACCACGCAGCCGTCAAACCGTCAGAAAGAGACGTGTTTGTCTCCTAGAGATGAACGTACTTTCGTGCGAAAAGTGCAAATCAATCCCAGAACAACAGCAAAGGACCATGTGAAGATGCTGGAGGAAACAGGTACAAAAGTATCTATATCCACAGTAAAACGAGTCCTATTCGACATAACCTGAAAGGCCTCTATCAAGGAAGAAGCCACTGCTCCAAAACCGTCATAAAAAAAGCCAGACTACAGTTTGCAACTGCACATTGGGACAAAGATCGTACTTTTTGGAGAAATGTCCTCTGGTCTGATGAACAAAAAATAGAGCTGTTTGGCCATAATGACCATCCTTATGTTTGGAGGAAAAAGGGGAGGGCTTGCAAGCCGAAGAACACCATCCAACCATGAACCATGGGGTGGCACAGCATCATGTGGGGGTGCTTTGCTGCAGGAGGGACTGGTGCACTTCACAAAATAGATGGCATCAGGAGGCAGTACAATTATGTGGATATATTGCAGCAATCTTCAAGACATCAGTCAGGAAGTTAAGCTTGGCCGCAAATGGGTCTTCAAATGGACAATGACCCAAGCATACTTCAAGTTGTGGCAAATGGCTTAAGGACAACAAATTCAAGGTATTGGAGTGGCCATCACAACTGACCTCAATCCAATAGAACACTTGTGGGCAGAACTGAAAAAGCATGTGCGAGCAAGAGCCTACAAACCTGACTCAGTTACACCAGCCTGTCAGGAGAGACGGGCCAAATTCACCAACTATATATGGTGGAAGCTTGTGGAAGCCTACCCGAACACGTTTGACCCAAGTAAACAATATGAAAGTGCAAATGACTACCACAATACTTAATTCAACTTGAGGGATTACACTTCTGACCCACTAGGAAACTGATGCAATGAATAACAGCTAATCACATAGTCGTATGTCTCTCACTAATTGATGAATTCTAATGTACATTCACATTTCTTAAATAAAGTGGTGATCCTAACTGACCTGAGACAGGGAATTGTTTAGAGGAGTTTAAATGTCTAGGAATTGTGAAAAACTGAGTTTAAATGTATTTGGCTAAGGGTGTATGTAACTTCCAATTCAACTGTAAATGTGATATGAGCAATGTAAGATATGTAAACATTTTATGTGTGCATTATTATATACAGTATATTTTTTAAACTGTATTTAACAAGCAAGTTAGAGCATTGTTTAAGTGACTAGTGATCCATTCATTAAAGTGCGCCAGTGATTGGTCTCATGTGGCAGCAGCTCTGAGTTGTGATTGCTGTATAGGCAGTCTGATCGGCTTGAGATAGAACTGTTTTCAGTCTCTCGGTCCCAGCTTTGATGTACCTGTACTGACCTCGCCTTCTGGATGGTAGCGATGTGAACAGGCAGTGGCTCGGTGGTTGATGTCCTTGGTGATCTTTTGGCCTTCCTGTGACATCGGGTGCTGTAGGTGTCATGGAGGGCAGGTAGTTTGCCCACGGTGATGCGTTGTGCAGACCGCACCACCCTCTGGAGAGCCTTGCGGTTGAGGCGGTGCAGTTGTCGTACAAGGCTGTGATACAGCCCGACAGGATGCTCTCGATTGTGTATCTGTAAAAGTTTGTCAGGGTTTTGGGTGACAAGACAATTTCTTCAGCCTCCTGAGGTTGAAGAGGCACTGTACGCCTTCTTCACCACACTGTCTGTGTGGTGGACCACTTCAGTGTACACAGAGGAACTTAAAACTTTCCACCTCTCTACTGCTGTCCCTTCAATGTGGATAGGGGGTGCTCCCTGCTGCGTTTCCTGAAGTCCACGATCACCTCCTTTGTTTTGTTGACGTTGAGTGAGAGGTTGTTTTCCTGACACCACACTCTGAGTGCCCTCACCTCCCTCCTGTAGGCTGTCTCATCGTTGTTGGTTCAAGCCACTACTGTTGTGTCATCTGCAAACTTGATGATTGATTTGGAGGCGTGCATGGCACGCAGTCGTGGGTGAACAGGGAGTACGAGGGGGCTGAGCACGCTCCCTCATGGGGCCCCAGTGTTGAGGGTCAGCGAAGTGGAGATGTTGTTTCCTACCTTCACCACCTGGGTCGTGTGGCGGATGAATCCGAATTAGTTGGGTAACATAGATAATTAAGATGTTTATTTGCATAATATGCTTATGTGAGATACTTGCCATTAGAATTTATCCTTTTGGACTATAGTGTTGGCCGTTGCACTTTTCCCTCAGCTAGGGCTCAGTCACTTGGGGCTCAGAGAGGGGAGAGGTCAGGCTTGTCTTTCACATGTCCCTGGTGCTATGCAGAATATCAGAAAGGGAAGAGGACAGAATGGAACATTGTCTTCATATGTGACTAGAATAGACCTAGAAATAGTCTGTCTRAAATGGCATCCTATTCCCTATACGGTAACAGTCAAAAGTTTGGACACACCTACTCATTGTTACATCTGCCCCTGCCACTCCCTCTACTTCTCATCCTGTGTCCCMCTAAACTGCCGCCACTYCCCCAGTGCTCTCTCCCTCGCTCTCTCTGTGTGGGTGTATCTGATTGTGTGAGTGGAGACAGGTGTGCTGGAGTCAGAGCAGATCCCCACCAGCTGCAACCTGTTCCATAAATCAAGCCCTCTACTGTTTTCCCTAGCCTGACGCTGCTTTTCTCTCCGCTACAGTTCCGTCCACTCTGACTCTGGTCCCTGTCTCCAGTCCCTCDTCTCRTCAGTCCTGCTTCCCTGCCCTGGACCCCCGCTCTACTGCTTCCTTGGATTCCGCTCCGGACCTGCTTACCCTGTCCATACTCCTCTTGCCCCGGCCGCAGCCTCAGTTCTTGGTTCCCTGCTTCCCGCCCGAGCTCCCCCTGGCCTGCACCCTCCCCCCTGCTTTTCAATAAATACCTTGGTTACCTTATCCCTGTCTCCTCCTCTGAGTCTGCACATGGGTTCACCTGCTCCACACCGCGTAACACTCATTCAAGGGTTTTTCTTTWTTTGTAAAGAAAAGGAGGAKTGAGGATTGTTTGCATATGAAGGCTTATAATGGGGTATRATGGGTATAATGACAAACACTGMGGGTCACTAGTTTATAAATAGTCAAAGGACACACACAGGTGTCTATAATCACGGCTGGGTGTGGCCTGAAATCATTGGTTAATTCTCAGATATAAATAGAACATACAAAAAACATGAATGGATAGCATACAATCATAGATACAATCTGGCTACATAGGCCTACAAACATTTACAATGAATAGCAAAATCCCAATAATCACAAGAATGTCTTCAGATCAAAGTCTACGTTGAGGCCAAAGGGAGCAAGGGTCTTTAAATTAAAGATCCAGGCAGCCTCTCGTTTTAACAATAAATTGTTGAGGTCACTCCCTCTCCTAGGGAGGGTGACATGTTCAATGCCGATATAACGTAGGGACGAAATCGGAGTGGTTCGCTTCCAAAAGTGGGCCACACTGGGTAAGTCAAGTTTTTGCACCTAATGGTGCTACGATGGGGATCGTCCCACGCTGAAATGGTTAAGAAATCTACAAACTAAAGACCAATTATTCAGTCTGCAGCTGTTTAAGTACTTTAGTCTGGTAAACACAACCGATCGACACGACCAAATGGTACTCTGAAAGATCCATTCAGGAGAACTTCCTTAACTAACGTATCCAATACAACAGACATATCCAGAGCCCGCTGAGAAAACTACAACCACGAAAGACCTTGGGACTTCTGTGGAACGCAACCAGAGACTTTTTTCGACTCCTCCAGCAGATGGACCGGCGATCACAGAGAGAGACAACAAAGGCATACACTCGT
>NW_019945930.1:26596-37800 GCF_002910315.2 Salvelinus sp. IW2-2015 | reverse complement strand
AAGTGGGTCTCGAAGCTCTGCCACTGCATCGCAGTGCTAGCTGCGCCACCAGAGTCTCTGGGTTCGCGCCCAGGCTCTGCCGCAGCCGGCCGCGACCGGGAGGTCCGTTGGCCTAGCGTCGTCCGGGTTAGGGAGGGTTTGGCCGGTAGGGATATCCTTGTCTCATCGCGCTCCAGCGACTCCTGTGGCGGGCCGGGGCAGTGCGCGCTAGCCAAGGGGGCCATGTGCACGGTGTTTCCTCCGACACATTGGTGCGGCTGGCTTCCGGGTTGGAGCGCGCTGTGTTAAGAAGCAGTGCGGCTGGTTGGGTTGTGCTTCGGAGGACGCGTGGCTTTCGACCTTCGTCTCTCCTGAGCCCATACGGGAGTTGTAGCGATGAGACAAGATAGTAATTACTAGCGATTGGATACCACGAAGAAAAGGGGATAAAAGGATGGAGTGAAAAAGTACGGTGCTTAAAGACACACAAAGCCTGCAATGGCATTGCCATATCTCCAGGCCGTGCCGAGTTCAACGAGATGCCCCGCTTGACCGTAGCTAGCTCGGTCTGAGTGCACGGACAGGGACAAGAAGAAGGACCCAAATGACCCTTTGACCTCAATTTCATATTTATTTGTTTTTGGGAGACAGAGAGAGAACCGTTAAGGTTAGAAGCACAATTTGACCTCAGGAACGTTCCTAAGGTCCTCCTGATCTGTGCAAGCCTCACATTGACCGTGTGGCATTAACCCTTAATAGTTAAAAGAAGGTGTTTACATCAAACAGTTTACAATGACATGTCTCCCCATAGGAATACATTGCCTGCTCCCCTAAATTCAACCTGAAGCCTATGTGGGTTAATAATGCCTTATGAACCTGTCTTCGATGACAATCTATCAGGCCACTATGAGGTCTACCTGTGTCGATTCTAAGCTTCCTGGAGCAACCGGAAGTGGTTAAATCACCCTAAAAGTGTTTGCCATACCCAACCTGCAGTTTGAGAGAAATAGTGCATTCAACCCTATGTAAATCAGTGAGTTCTTAACGTATAGACTTAAAACTCAGGATTCTGTAAAAGCCCACTCCAATAGGATATGTGTTTACTTTCAGCTTCCTGTGCCAACCGGAAGTGCCATAATTGGTGTCAAAAGGGCTGTTTCGAAGGGTTAAAAAAGTAAAATCTTTCCAAAACTTAATATATGTGAATAGGCAACCCTCATGAACTGTAAATCAGTCATTCATCCCATCAGATTTCAAGGAAAATTTTACACACCCACACAGAAAGGATGGAGTGACACACTGAGGGGCTTAGAGGCAGACAGTGCCTGCAATAGTTACTTTTGTTTGAACTTTTAAAGAACCGTCAGACCAGAGTTCTGAAACTTTACAAACCTGTTCTAGAGCTCAGGTCGATTAAGCACGTGAGTTATGTGGCTCTAGAAGGTTCTCGACCGATAAAAAGCCTCGGTGCATTTGCATTGACTTCAATTCATTTTGAGCATTACAAAATGGTGACATTTAGAAAAGTCCCAGAGTTGCAAGACTAGGTGCATTGAAACCGGCTCGGCCCATAGAGACGGACCCCGACATTTCTGTCCGATAGCTCATTCAAGGACCCCGTAGCAAGGCATGGAAAAAAGTGGAATTTCAGCACCAATTAAGGTTTTGCTCGGGCACCGAATGACCTATCGAGCCGAAACTTGGGATTCGAGGTCGCCTCACATAGGGCTAAACATAATGTGAAAACTGGACCCGCAGCTAGAACATAACTACGTATTATTTGTTTTATTATGGTTTAAATGGAAGGCGCTGTGAATTTTGGGCCTGCTCTGAAATATGTGATAGTTGGCTTTCTAAACGAGTTGAAAAAAGTGAGTTTGGAGTCAGATGGTATCAGTTTGGTGTCTGAAAATATCTAATTGGCTGATGGACACTGACTTGCTAGTTGACTTGTGCATTTGCAATATGTTTCAACAGTGAAAAACCACCAAAATAGCATTCTGAAATCACCACTAAAAATGACATCACCATAAGCCGTGCCGAGTTCAACGAGATGCCCCTTGACCGTAGCTTGCTCGGTCTGAGCGCAGCGACAGTGACAAGAAAGATGACCCTTGACCTACATTTCAAGTCTTTTGCTTTTGGGAGACAGAGAGAGAACTGTTAAGGTTTAGAAGCACAATTTGACCTCAGGAACGTTCCTAAGGTCTCTGTGCAAGCCTAACATTGACCGTGTGGCATTAACCCTTAACAGTTAAAAGAAGGTGTTTACATCAAACAGTTTACAATGACATCTCACCCCATAGGAACACATTGCCTGCACCCCTAAATTCAACTGAAGCCTATGTGGTTATGAATGTCTTATGAACCTGTCTTCAATGACAATCCATCAAGCCACTATGAGGTCTACCTGTGTTGATTCTAAGCTTCCTGGAGCAACCGGAAGTGATAAAATCACCCTAAAAGTGTTTTGCCATACCAACCAGCAGTTTGTGATATATAGTGCATTCAACCCTGTGTAAATCAGTCAATTCTTAACGTATAGATTTAAACTCAGGATTCTGTAAAAGCATACCCCGATCAGGATATGTCTTTACTTATAGCTTCCTGTGCCAACCGGAAGTGCCTTAAAATGGGGTCATAGGTGCTGTTTCGAAGGTTTAAAAAAGTCAGATCTTTCCAAAACTTTAAATGTGTGAATCGGTCAACCCTCATGAACTGTAAATCAGTAATTTCGCTAAACAGATGTCAAAGAAAAGCTCTCTCACACACACACACACACACACACACACACACACACACACACACACACACACACACACACACACACAAAGGATGGAGTGAAAAAGTATGGTGCTTAAAGACACACAGAGCCTTGAATGCTTTTAGGGGGGATCCAGACTTCCATACCCGCTCTGGGAGCGCTATACTACCGCCCAAATCAATGGGTGCTGGCCTGAGTGATTTATGGAGGTTTTCAAAAAATATTCTGTTTTTTCTTCTGGAAAATATTTTATGTTTTTTCTTCTCGAGTCAATGGCCTGAGTGATTTATGGAGGTTTTCAGTCCAAACTTTTCATGCACCTGGTATTTTTTTTGGGTTACCAGGCGTCATTTTTCAAAACGGTTGAAATTGCTTTTAGGGGGCATCCAGAGTGTCACATGACCGGATGAGGTAACTATTCTTGTTCTTCTTGTAACTTTCCGGTAGGCTAGAAGCTTTCCGGTGTTTTGCTGCTCGACACAGGTCGACGCAGGTATTGCACTTGATTTATCGTTATCGTAACCGTAGGTGCAGCCAAGTGGAAATACGAAAGCTTTCTAGCTATTTCGCACTGACGGTAATTTGAACACAAGAACGTTTCTAGTGAAAAGGTGCTTACACTCAGAGCCATGTATTTACACTCAGCCACCCTAGCCTTATTACGGGTTAACGTTTTGGTAATTTTGGTTGGCCAACAAAATGTAAGACTACAATGACTGCATACGTTTCCCCAAATGTTATACGAAAAAAAAAAGTTTTGTTATTGATGGACAATGGCAAGGCTGCCATTGTATTTTCAGTTACATCTTGTTCAATAAAAATGGTTTACACGTTTATTTTTAAGAAATACATGGAACTACAACCGAATAAAACACCATTAACCATCATGCATTGCGTACATTCATTCTATCCTGAAAAGTCTGTTCAGAAAATCGAAAAAGTACATATAGGCATAAAACCACAATGTTTTAATAGGGATTAAATAAAGACAATATATATAAACCTCTTATGGTTAAATGGTTAAAAAAAGACAAAATATCTATATATTCATAACGTAAAATAAATAAATACAGGCGATCGCGTCTATGGTTGTTGCAACGGCTTGTGTGTCGCCTACTGGTTAAATTCGTGTCTTTTCGCACGAATTAAGTAGCACAGAAATTCGTGTATTTTCGCACGAATTAAGTAGCACAAAATACGTTATTTTCAAACGAATTGAACCACCCCAAAAATGCACAAAACGCACGAAATCTGCTGAAATACATTTTGTACATATATGCGCGAATTGAATGTGAGGCTGGGCTGCCTCCTGAGGGGTAACTCTGTAGCAAGCCTATAAATAATTATGATAAAATAACATAGAAATAACGTCAATATTGGAAACATAAACTATTAGGTTAACGCTAAACAGACTGGAATGAATTACATTTAAAGTGAACATCTAAACACAAATCATTAGACCAAGACAGTCAAATTTAAATCCAAACATAACCCACTCATATAATCAAAGGTTAATCTGACGATTAAGAACACGTTGGATTTTAATTAGCCTACTAAATTATAACAAAGCTTTTTTTGTGTGTGTGTAGATTCTCCTCTATGTCAAGCTAACCCGTTGACTGTTCGTATCTAAAACACTCAGAGTGAACATTCATCATTTCAACAGACGCCCTGATGATACGAGCACACAATATATTGTTTCTAAATCCCTCACCACACTAAAACCTTTTGTATTATAATCTCAAGTGAAATATTGGGTGTARTGCTAGGCTATTTTAGGTGAAACGTTATTTAACTTCTTTTTTTAAATCGTAGGTTTTGCGAGGAAATGTAAGAGACTTACAGCAGCCCCGAATCCCCTCCGGAGAACTAAACCGGCTCCCGATGACGCCCGCGGCGCTAGGAATCGCCTTCCCTAAAAAAGAACTGCCGCGGCGGTCTCTACGCACGTCGAGTCCCGCTGACAGTTCCAACGTTTAAAAACACACAGCAGATTCTTCAACTGTCACTACATATCGTTGAATAACTGACTGTCTTTTAGGTATAAAACACTCATTTTTGATTTGTTAATAATCTGAAACATATGCCGAAAGACCGAACGATATTTCAATCCATATCTAAAATAAAATCGAAAWGACTAGTTCGGGAAGACTAGGGAAATACACTGTTCTCGTCTTATTTCCCGAAGGCTTTAGAAGGAAATATAATGACATATTTATAATGGGCAATATTATGCTGAAGCAAAGCGGTTCAAAGTGATATTTCAAATGGCACATAACACATTTGTGAGAACAGGAGTTGTAGGGCTGCGYAAACGTACCTTCTTCACCGAGAGCAACTTGTGGTAAGCGAACCGCCAGTAAACATCCACACAGCCACGTTAATATATCCATGTTTCTGGGTGAAAAGTGTTACTCTTCCGATCTTGGAGAGAAGAACTCGCTGTAAAAGTCCTCCTCGTACCCTTCCAAACTGTTTTCTCCACTCACGCGTAACACGCGTCTCCACCGAGAAGGGTCTGTCGGTGGTCGGTTCTCCACAACGGCGATTTCGATCCCCCACCACCGTATTTTGTTTCCTCTTAAAAATAAAAAATATTAATATTTTTCCCAGGTTATTTCAATTCAATAATTGAATAGATTCAAAACTATTCTACCCCACCACAAGATTAAAAAAAAAAATACAACATAAATATCACCCAGATGATCTTCTATTCCAAGGAAATAAAACACTGGACAAAATGTAGCTAAAACAAAACCATCTGTATCAATTCAGAAGGTCCGTAGCGGTTTTKSTCCACTGATTTGACGCGTTCCGTYAGCTCATATCTGAAGTGAGMTTTTTTTMGTTGCCTCGAAATCCAGTGACATCRRATGRCCTTATCTRTCCTTTGACTTTCTCCCTCCGGTACATTTACTTGTCCAACAAACCCCCCACCCACCCACCCCCCCCACAAAAATAAAATCACAATCTAAACGAAACAGTCCAACTGTCCAGGGCTAGTGCGTAAAACCGTTCTTCCGTTCTTCTCATCAAAAACGTTATTTTGTTGCCGTTAGAAACACCCGGTGTTCTATAATCTAGAAGTAACACTCCGCTCTCTCTCTCTCCCGCTGTCCCCGCTCTTAGCTCCTTCCTCTACTCTGCTCGGAGTATTCTGTCTGAGTTTGAAGGCTCCGTCTTCCAGCAGCGCTGAGGGAGCAGGCAAGCCAGGCAAGCCAGACAGGCAGCATGTGTGTATAAAAGCGTTAGAACGGAGCAGCTATCACATWACAGTCAGCACCTCGACCCGCCTCCTCACAGCCGCTGATTAAASAGGACCACTCACTGCCTGCCTGCTGGGGCTTTCTTTCTTTCTTTGATTTATAAAAAGACAGATACGGAAGGAAAAACAAAAGCGGAGGCAAACACAGCCCCAAGCTCATGAAATGACACGTCGGTGGTGTATATAGGCTACAGTTACCACGGGCTGGTTGGCTTAATTAGTATTTATGGAGAGAACTGGACAGGACTCCTGTGTGCTTAGATATAAACGAGTGTTATTCTTAGGCAATGTGAACAAGCATTATACAGTCGTTWAGTTACCATCATATTCTGAGAATAATCAATTTATACCATGCCATTGTTGAATACTATTTTCTAATTGGCTTGAAGTGCATTTCCCTGTAACGCACCTGTAACGGTATACTTCAATGGCTATAGTTCAATCTTATATGTTCTATTTTTAGAGCTGCTTTTGAACGCTAGCGTAACAGTATAACTTTAGACCGTCCCCTCGCCCCGACACGGGCGCGAACCAGGGACCTTCTGCACACATCAACAACAGTCGCCCACGAAGCGTACCCGCTAACTAGCTAGCCATTTCACATCCGTTACGATAGCGCGTCACGGAACACATCCTCCACGTCGTTCATTATTTMTCCTTAGGAATGCATAGCCCCTCGTTGATTTTCCCCTAATGTAAGGGAAAATATGGAGATAGATTGATAACAGCAAAAAAGGCCCCGGCATGCAGAATGCATCTCTTATGTACAATGACAAGTTGTGAGTTGCAAAGTCATTCAAAGTACATTTCAACCAGTTCTCCACACGGGAAATAACTTCCGGAGCGCAAACCGTTTTATTTATTGACATACAGTTGCGTGTAACTGTAGTCTGAAAATGCTGCCAGGCAGTGAAATGGTAATATGGTAATGTTTGGCTGACCTGGGCTAAATGCAACATCCACTTGACAGCGAGCTATGTAGTGTTTTAACAAGGGCACAAGGGTTCACGTGTCTGAAGAATCAAAATAAGGAGGAAAAACAGAAAATATATACTCACAAACCCTGTCATGAAGTAAAAGAAAAAGGTTAATATGCCAGCTGACAACAGGTTTAAACCCCTCTACGTGACTTAAAAACCCTGCCTGGTCTCATAGACCAGACGTAACATAGTACACTAAAAATAAACGTAGGGTGGCCGGTCAGGGTCCACGGGTATACAACGAGAACGTCTAGCAACCCAAAGGTTACATTTAAAAAAAAAAATATTTTTATTTTATTTCACATTTATTTAACCAGGTTGGCCAGTTGAGAACAAGTTCTCAATTACAACTGCGACCTGGACAAGATAAAACAAAGCAGTTCGACACAAACAACACAGAGTTACACATGGAATAAACAAGCGTACAGTCAATAACACAATAGAAAAGTCTATATACAGTGTGTGCAAATGAGGTAGGATTAGGGACGTAAGGCAATAAATAAGCCATAGTGGCGAAATAATTACAATTTAGCAATTAAACACTGGAATGGTAGGATGTGCAGAAGATGAATGTGCAAGTAGGGATACTGAGGTGCATAGGAGCAAAAAACAAAAAAATAACAACATGGGGATGAGGTAGTTGGATGGGCTATTTACAGGAACAGCGATCAGAAAGCTGCTCTGACAGCTGATGCTTAAAGCTAGTGAGGGAGATATGAGTCTCCAGCTTCAGTGATTTTTGCAATTCGTTCCAGTCATTGGCAGCAGAGAACTGGAAGGAAAAGCGGCCAAAGTTGGAACTGGCTTTGGGGATGACCAGTGAAATATACCTGCTGGAGCGCGTGCTACGGGTGGGTGCTGCTATGGTGACCAGTGAGCTGAGATAAGGCGGGGCTTTACCTAGCCAATACTTATAGATGACCTGGAGCCAGTGAGTTTGGTGACGAATATGAAGCGAGGGCCAGCCGACGAGAGCATACAGGTCGCAGTGGTGGGTAGTATATGGGGCTTTGGTGACAAAACAGGTGGCACTGTGACGGGCCAGTAGGTGGTGTTGGCTGGCCTCTGGTCTAATAAAAATATCCCAATTCCCCAGGGCAGTGATTGGGGACATTGCCCTGTGTAGGGTGCTGTCTTTCAGATGGGATGGGTGTCCTGACACTCTGTGGTCACTAAACATCCCATGGCACCTTATTGTAGGGGTGTTAACACTGGTGTCCTGGTTAAATTCCCAATCTGTCCCTCATACCATCATGGTCACCTACTCATCCCCAACTTACAATTGGCTTGTTCACCCTCTTCTCGCCTGTAACTATTCCCCAGGTCGTTGCTGTAGATGAGAATGTGTTCTCAGTCAACTTACCGGGTTAAAAATATATATATATCATACTATTTGGATGATGGACATATCATAATAATTTGAGTGTCCTGGATTTTTGTTTACTATGTCCAGGTTGAAAAGCTCCACAAGATGCCTACATGGTCGCATATAGCGCTGAACAACAATATAAACTCGACATGTAAAGTGTTGGTCCAATGTTTCATGAGCTGAAATAAAAAGACAGCAGAAATGTTCCATACGCACAAAAAAAAGCTTATTACTCTCAAATGTTGTGTACAAATTTGTTTAGTGAGCATTTCTCCTTTGTCAAGATAATCCATCCACCTGACAGGTGTGGCATATAAAGAAGCTGATTAAACAACATGATCATTACACAGCTGCACCTTTTGCTGAGGACAATACGAAGCCTRCAATGTAGTTTTCGAGAATTTGGTAGTACGTCGAACCAGCCTCACAACCYCAGAAAATGTGTATGGCGTCGTGTGGGCGAGCGGTTTGCTAATGTCAACGTTGTGAACAGACTGCCCCATGGTGGCGGTGGGGTTATGGTATGGGAAGGCGTAACCTACGGACAATGAAAACAATTGCATTATATTGATGGCAATTTGAATGCACAGAGATATGGTCAACCTCCTAGGCTGTTCCAGGACCTGGTGTTGCTGTTGAGAACAAGCACGTACTCCAGTGTCCAGGATCTGGTCAACCTCCGGAACTGGTTCCAAGAGCAACCTGGTTGTAGTTGAGAACAACACAGACCCAGTGTCCAGGATCCGGGTCAACCTCGCGGACTGGTTCCAGAAGACCTTCGGTTTTGTCTTGAGAAACACCAGACTCCAGTGCTCCAGGGATCCGGGTTCAACCTCCAGGACTGTTCACAGACCTGGTAGTTGTTTGGAACACACAGACTCCAGTGCTCCAGGATCCGGGTCACACCTCCAGGACTGGTTCCAGAGACCCTGGTGGTTGTTTGAGAACACCACAGACTCCAGTGCTCCCAGGATCCGGGTCAACCTCCAGAGATGGGTTCCAGAGCACCTGCGTGTTGTTGAGAGACACCACAGATCCAGTGCTCCAGATCCGGTCGACCTCCAGGAACGGGTTCGAGCTGCAGTGAAGGTGGCTCCACCGTCTACCTGCTTTGCCCCAAAGGGCCTTGGCCAAGCCCCAGCCCCGGGAGAACGCTGCTCAGAAGGGGAGAAGTATAACAGACGGGTGGGAGGTGACCTACCCAGAACCCCCAGCTCCAGTTCTAACTCCAAGCCCAGAAAAGGGCTTTAGGACGGCCCTCAGAGCCCAGAGAAGGGCCTCGGCTTTAGGACGGCCCTCCGAGCCCAGAGAAGGGCCTTTAGGACGTCCCTCAGCAGCCCAGGAGAAGTGGCCTTAGACGGCCCTCAGAGCCCAGGGAGAGGGGCCTCTAGAACGGCCCTCAGAGCCCAGAGAATGGCCTTAAGACGGCCCTCAGAGCCCAAAGAAGTGGCCTCTGGACGGCCCTCAGAGCCCAGGGAAGGGGCTCTAGGATCTCCCTCAGAGCCCAGAGAATGGGCCTCTAGGACGGCCCTCAGAGCCCAGAGAAGTGGCCTCTAGACGGCCCTCAGAGCCCAGGGAAGGGGCCTCTAGGAAGGCCCCTCTCAGAGCCCAAAGAAAGGGGCCCTGTTAGGACGGCCCTCAGAGCCCAGAGCAGGGGCTGGGGCCTTAGAGGAAAGAGATAGATATGGATAGGGTTGGGCCAGGCAGGGCAGCAGACTGCTGCTTCTCAGAAAGGTGAGGATAATTGTATCACACCACAGTATCACGATGACATGAGCCTCCCTGGTGGTGTTGTGAAACCAAGCTCTGATTGACAGGCTGTATGATGAGGGGTCTGCGTCCCAAATGGCACCCTATTCCCTATGGGGCCTGGCTAAAGTAGCTGCACTTATTATAGGTTGCCCATAGGCGCCCTGGGCAAAAGTAGTGCAACTACATTGGGCGAATACTGGTGCATAAGGCTATCTGGTCTAAAGTAGTGCACTACTAGGGAAATACCGGGTGGCCATCGGGGCTCTGGTCTAAAGTAGTGCAACTATATAGGGAATCAGGGTGCCATAAGGGCTCTGGTCTAAAGTAGTGGCACCTAATCGGGAATAACGGGCTCTGGTCTATAGAGTACCACTATATTAAGGGATAGGGCTCTGGTCTATAGTAAGTCCACTTATATAGGGATAGTAGGGCTCTCGGTCTATAGTAGTACAACCACTATATAGGGAATAGGGCTTCTGTCTATAGTAGTACCCACTATATTAGGGAATAAGGGCCGGTACTATAGTCAGTACCACTATATAGTGGGAAATAGGGCTCTGGTCTATAGTAGTACCACTATATAACGGGAATAGGGCTCTGGTCTATAGTAGTACCACTATCTAGGGAATAGGGCGTCTGGTCTATTAGTAGTACCACTAATAGGAGACATAGGGCTCTGGTTATAGTAAGTAACCACTATATAGCGAATAGGGCTCTGGTCACTAGTAGTTCCATATAGGGAATAGGGCTCTGTGCCTATAGTAGTACCACTAATATAGGGAATAGGGCCCTGGTCTTAGTCGTACCATATATCGGGAATACGGGCCCTGGTCTATAGTAGGGCACTATATAGGGGAATAGGGATCCTGTTAATAGTAGTGTACTATATAGGAGAATACGGCTCTGGTCTATAGTAGGCGCACTAATATAGGGAATCAGGGCTCTGGTCTATAGTAGTACACTATACTAGGCGAATAGGCTCTGGTTCCTATAGTAGGCTGCATATAGGGAATCAGGGCTCTGGTCTATAGTAGTACCTATTAGGGAATAAGGGCTCTGGTCTATAGAGTAACCTAAATAAGGAATAGGGCCTGG